>NC_081841.1:137742110-137844787 GCF_963259705.1 Myotis daubentonii | reverse complement strand
TGAAAGACTTATATGCATGCATATGAGAATAACCAATGGACACAAGACACTGGGGGGTGGGGGAAGCTGGGGGAATGTCAAGGGGGAGAAAAAAGGAGACATGTGTAATACTCTTTGTAATACTTTAAGAAATAAAAAAAAAAGATAATTGCTGCAATTTTCCAGAAATGATGGAAGAAGCCTCCACAAATTCAAGAAACCTAACAACTCTCAAGTAAAACAGAATACATATTAAATATTTTAGGAAAAGCTATACATATATTTGTCTACTTTTGTGGATTATTAAAAAGTAAGCTAAAATAAATTTTCAGGGTAATCAGTAGGAATATATATATGTATATATATACCCATAATACTATATATACTCACATATATGCTATATATATTCATATTATATATGTTCTATATATAGAAATCAAGGAAGTATAAAAAAGAAACAGACTGGGACCAAAAAGAAAAAAAATAGAATAAACAAAATAAGATGGTTGGTATAAAGCCTGCTTTCCTCTTCACTCACAGGTGTTCCTGACAGCACCCTACAAAAAAACTTCCTGCACAGGAACATCGGAGTCTGTTTCCAGGGCAACCTGATTCGTGAGATTGGTACAATTGCTTTGAAAAATGATTATTACATAATTAAGTTGGATTTGTGTGTGCCCTATTACACAGCAATTTCACTATCATATATAAACTCTAGGGGAAAAACTTGCTTATGTACACCAGGAGGCATGTACAATGTTTATGAATAGTAGACTGCATATATAAATTGTGATATATTCATTCAAGGACATTTTATACAACAGTGGAAAAGGACAATTGCTATGCATCAACAGAGGTGCATTGCAAAAATAGAATAGCAAAACAGGCACGTTACAGAACACACAAAAAGTAAATCGATTTAGGTAAAGTTCAAAAACAAACAGAACTATATACTGTTGTTACATATACATATACACACTTATGTATATACTAGAGGCCCAGTGCATGAAATTCGTGCACTGGGGTGGAGTGTCCCTCAGCTCAGTCTGCACCCTCTCCAATCTGGGACCCCTCGTATGTAGATTATATGCATATATATATATATATATATATATATATATATATATATATATATATACACACACACACACACACATATATATACATATATATGAATACATATATGACTATTAAAAATATAAGGGAATTATTATTACAAAATTCAGGATAGTAAATTACCTGTGGAGGTGGGGAAAGGGAAGCAGATGCAATCGAGGCTTCTAAGGTACCAGTAGTATTCTTTTTATGAGCGGTGGGTCCCTGAATGTTCAATTTATTATTTTTCTTCAAAGTATACACATTCTTTATATAATATTTTAAGTGCATGTTATACATCACAATGAAAAAATCATTTAAAACAGATACAGTAGTCCCCCATCCATGATTCACTTTCCAAGGTTTCAGTTACCCGTGGTTAACTGTGGTCCAAAGATATTAAATGAAACATTCCAGCAATAAACAATTCATAAATTTTAAATTGTGCATTGTTCTGAGTAGCATGAAGAAATCTCATGATGTCTTGCTCCTTCAGACCAGGGCCTGACCCATCCCCTCGTCCAGCTATCCACGCTGTGCACAGCTGTGCACGCTCCCCGCTCCTTGGTTACGTGGTATCCGTCTTGGTTATCAGATTGACTGTCGCTATGGCAGTGCTTGTGTTCAGGTAACCCTTATTTTACTTAATAGTGGCTCCAAAGTGCAAGAGCAGTGATGGCGATTCGGATATGCCAAAGAGAATTCATAAAGTGCTTTATTTAAGTGAAAAGGTGAAAGTCTCTCAACTTAGTAAGGATTCTATTTCACATCAATTCAAGAAAAAGGGTAGAAGATATTTTGAGACCACATTCACACTTTTATTACAGTGTATTATAACTTCTATTTTATTGTTAGTTATTGTTGTTAATCTCTTCCTGTGCCTAGTATATAAATTAAACTTTATTATAGTTTTGTGCATATAGGAAAAAACAGTATGTACAGGGTTCTTCAGTACTGTCTGAGGTCCCAGGCACGCACCGGGGTCGATATCCCCTGCAGCTAAGGGGGGACATTGTACTCAACAAAATTTGTTGAAAGGAGGTGTGGGGGTGTATTTTTTTAAGTGTTTGCAAAAACAGCTTTGAAGAAAAATGATGTTTAAGCACAAGAAGATTAAGGGGGGGAAAACCCAGAAACTTTTCTGTCTCCTGAATTTTTCCCTGGGAAAAGTACACATTCCCTGGGTTTTCGGCTTTTCAGGTTGGATGAGCAGGGTGAGGGAGGAAATTGGAAGTAGTCAAAGAACCTAGTGTCCTGGTTGGTCTCGTCACTGTCTTGTGTCTCCGGGTCCTGCCTGCACCTGGACTCCGGCCCCAGCTCCTGGCAGAAGCTCCGCGACCCACCAGGAGGTTGTGACCTGCGTGGCTCTTGCCCTGCGTGGGACGGGATCAGAGGAGGGGAGGAGATGGCGGAGGAGGAGGCTCTAGGTCAGAACCTTTAGCGGGAGAAATGCCAGGGGACATGGAAGAGGGCAGAGCTGTCGCGTGGCCCGGGGCTCTCAGCCAGGAGTGGGGAAATGCTGATCTCCGGAAGCTGCCTCGGGATTCAGGGCGAAGAAACAAGAGCTGAGCTGCTTGCGCTCCGGAGGGCTGGGGCGGTCATCCTGGCAGCTCGCCTCGCCCTCTGCAGTGGTCCCGTGCGCCAGCCCTTCCGCAGACACCTCTGCAGCCTTTCCCACGGGTTCGCGGCAGGGCAGTCTCCGAACCACCGCGGAGCCATGCAGCGTTTTATTACAACCCAGGCGGCCTCGGGAAAGGCAGGGCCTCAAGTGCAGTGTTCCTTTGAGCCGCAAGGTGGTACAGCAGCACAGCCCACGGCTTACAGAGCCCTGAATTCAGCGGCAAAGCGCTTCCTGGGGCACAATGAGCCCGACCTGCGACCACCTCGCAGTCTCCTGCGGGCATTCCTTGTTTCATATTCCCGGCCCCTCACCTCGCCTGACTGTAGAGCCCACACCTCCATGCCCAGTCAGGATCTGGAGCATCTTCTCCTCTCTGTTCACTTCTGCTCAGGTTTCTCCCCCAGTTTCAGGTTGGAACTGCTGCCTTATAAGGCTCATGGCACCCGTCCTCACGGCACCGCCCAGACAGTGCCAGGCACACAGGACAGGTGAATCCTGGGGGCTCCTGGGGCCGTCACATCCACTCGGGTGAGCAGTCAGCAGACTGTCCCCACCACATTCCATTCCTCCTCGCGTGTTCAAACCTGCTCCTGCCTTTTTATTTTCCCATTTCCACCAGCTCCCACCCCGCACATCCTCAGTAGGTTTTTTGGGGGGATTTTTCTATTAGCATTTCATCATGTCCATGCTGTTTAGCTTTTATTCTAAATATGCTCTAAATTGTACTCCTAATTTAGTCTCTGCTCAAAATGTCAACTTACCAATATAGTCTTCCCTTACCATGCTGGTCAAATAGCAACTACCTTCCAGCACTCTTTAACCCCTTGCATTGCCTTGTTTTCCTTCTTTGCCCCCTTGCCACCTGAGGTAAGTATTTATTACCTCTTACACTCTAGGCAGCGGTTCTCAACCTGTGGGTCGCGACCCCTGAAAATACATCCTGCATATCAGATATTTACATTACAATACATAACAGTAGCAAAATTACAGTTATGAAGTAGCAACAAAAATAATTTTATGGTTGGGGGGTCACCACAACATGAGGAACTGTATTAAAGGGTCGCAGCATTAGGAAGGTTGAGAACCACTGCTAAAGCCTAGAGTGTAACTTATGTCAAGTTCCTTTTCAGTATAAGGAGAGGAGAGTGAACATTTAAAATTGGGGGCCTGGAGTGTAAGCTCCCGAGAGCCGGGACTTTGCCAGTTTTGTTCCCTATGTTCTTAGCCTTACCACAGCGTCTGGCGTGTAGTGGGCACTTGGTAAATGTGCTCCCTACGTGGTAAATAGGTTTCAGAATAAAATAACAGTGATTTAAAAACCCTTATCTTTGAAAGCCAACGACCACCTTATGCCATGATTTTCTTCTTGATATTTAGTTGTGGTTGTTTTGTAGGATTGGAACATGTCTGGTATCTAAAAACCTTAAAATATTTTTTGAACGGTCAGTGACACGTGAGAGAAAAAACTCCCGTCTTGAGGTACAGGTAGAACTTCCTGAACCTGGTTCTGCCTTTCTTACCCAAGGGAGGGAATCTTAATGAGCTTGAGGACAAAGCCAGTGCCTTTCCAGTGTAACTCCATGGTTTAATTGTCCACTCTCCTCTACCGATATTGAAAAGGATCTTGATAGCCGTGACAGGTAGATTAAGCCCCCCTCCTCCGTCCCCTCGGTATGTTCAGGCCCTTTTCTCCAGAACCTGTGAATACACCATATGCACAAGGGGCTTCGCAGATGTGATGAAGTTAAGGACCTTGCGATGGGGAGGTTATTTCGGATTCTCCAGGTGGGCCCGATCGAATCTTCTTAAACTGTAGTCAAAGGCGGATGTGATTAGAGAGGAAGAGTCAAAGAGTTGAAACATGATTTTGATGATGGGGGAAGGGGTTAGAGCAGTGGTTCTCAACCTTGGCTGCACATTAGAATCACCTGGGCATCTTTTTTTAAAATCCTGATTTCTGGGCCTCATCCTCCGGAAATTCTGTTTCTTAGTTATGGGGTGGGGCCACAACATTAGTAACAAAGAAACAGAATTTCCGGAGGATGAGGCCCAGAAATCAGGATTTTAAAAAGATTCCCAGGTGATTCTAATGTGCAGCCAAGATTGAGAACCACTGGGTTAGAGCCTCTAGAGCAGTGGTTCTCAACCTTCTGGCCCTTTAAATACAGTTCTTCATGTTGTGGTGACCCCCAACCATAAAATTATTTTTGTTGCTACTTTCTAACTGTAATGTTGCTACTGTTATGAGTCGTAATGTAAATATCTGATATGCAGGATGGTCTTAGGCGACCCCTGTGAAAGGGTCGTTCGACTGCCAAAGGGGTCGCGACCCACAGGTTGAGAACCGCTGCTCTAGAAGCTGGAAATGGATTCTCCCTCAGAGGCTCCAGAAGAGATGCAGTCCTGATGTCACTTTGATTTTAGCCCAGTGAGACCCATGTCATTCTTACAGAGCTGTAAGACAATAAAATTTGGGTTGTGTTAAGCTACTAAATTTGTGGTAATTTGTTACAGCAGCAATAGGCAACTAATACATTACCTTCTTTTTGAAAAAACGCTTTGCATTCCCCAGAGTGAAAGAAGAGAGGCCTGGCTAGGCATCCAAAGCCGCGCTGTCCAATATGACGGCCACGAGCCACAGGTGTGAGCTGAACACTGGCAGTGTGGCCAGTCGACCTGAGGTGTGCTCTGAATGAGATCACACAGAGACCTGAGAGACTGAATGTGGGCAAAACCTCATTAATGGTTCAGTCACATCAATTCCATGTTGAAAGGACACCATTTTGGATATATTCATTTAAATAAAATATATTATTAACATTTATCTCACCATTTTTTAACTTAAAAAAGTGACTTTGAGAGAATGTAAACTACACACCTCGCTTGCACCTGTGGCCCACGTGAGCTGTGACACTCAGGTCCAAGAGGAAAGATCAGGCTTTTTCTTTGTTGCGTCTTTCTGTATTGGGCTGTGAGAGACGGTGTCGCTTGGGTCACTGTATCGTTAGCATCTAGAGAGAGTGGCTGTCACATGCTTAGTGATTACTTGCCAAGCATTTGATGTTGCTGACCCTAGAAGATGCTTTGACAAGGCATAAGATGGTAAATTTGTCTTCAACAATTGTTTTGAAGGACCTAGAAACTGTCTAACTAAAAACAGGATCAACAAGTGGGTCTTTTCCTTTTTGGCCAATATTTGTTGGCCTACCCTACCCTTCCCGGACAGGGTTAGTTAGCATTTCCAAAAAATAAAGATGTCAAAAACCCAAAGGCAGCCTCAGATGTCTGAGCCCAGATACCGACAAGCATTCCACATAGTGATGTCTGTTTGGCCTATTTCTTATCTCTCTGGCAATTTTTCAGTAATGCGGAGAAAAATGCCTTGAACTTAGAACTTAGGAGATAAACACTTCATTTGAAATTTTAATTCTCCTCTGATTTGCTCCATGATCAATTAACTTCCCTGTGGTTTTTCCTTCACTGTTTGTTTATAAGGACCAAATACTGTGAGGATTAATTAGTGACTCTGATTAGAAATATTTAAAAAGTATCCAGAATAATTTGCCTCAGAAACAAATTATTCTGGCAAGGATTTTGGGTTCTGATCAGTTGCTTTACTACAATCCAGACATTGACATTTGCAAAATCTATTGTAGTTCAACAGCTAGTATAGGCCCACAATATATATGCAGTGAATATTGCTATTTCCCTCCCTCCTCCCTGTATGATGTCATCTGCTTAACTCAAATGAACTTTGTGCCATTAAAAATGGGGAAATACAATTGATTTCAATGCCATTTGAGTCTGTTTTGAGGTATTGTGGACGGAAATATCCTGGTTACTTGGTTGGGATGATTCATGTAGTAGAGCAGTCTGGGAATAAACTTTATCTTGTCCTTGTCTTTATTTTTGTTTTCTATATGGAAACTAATCATTTGAGGTTGGCAACGTGGATTTGGGCTAAATTTCTTCAATGAATTTTTTCCATGGTTCTCTACTGCAGACAAAAAATTTCCAACTCCAGGCTGTTTTCCAAAAGCAAATCTACTCACGGCTCTCTGGAAGACTGCTAGCCTGTCAGATACTACAGTCCGCCCTCCTCTGAGGTTGGTTAGGTTCAGAATTCATTGCATTTTACTCAAAAACTGAGTGTTGCAATTTATTTCCAGGAGCAAGAAGGCAAAATAGTAATGAAAACATTGTCAGTGGAGACTGCTGCCTGGTACACAGACCGAGCTCATTAGCCTGACCCCCATGCTGGGCTGGGGGATGGGTGACCAGTGAGCAAGTGCTGATGGTGGTAACTGAAGACAGCATGTGCTCAGATTCATCACTCCTGCTGGCAGTGCTGCCTTCAGCAAGCAGTAGGCTGGTTTGGTTAAATGCACGCGCGCGCACACACACACACACACACACACACACACACACACACACTCATGTTTTTCCTGATGCTTCAATAAAGCCTGGGAGTAACTGACTATCTTGTCACTGTGAAAATGTCATATGTCACACAGGAAACAAATAACATGCCCACCAAAGAATGAGGCTATATAAATGAAGAGATCAAGGTATCAACACCCATGGAGAAAATAATAGAAATCCAATCCAACTGTTTCTTAATAGTCTGTAGCAGCCCATTCTAATGGTATGGTAGGATTTATAATAACCACATATGTTTATTCCCTTACTAAACTATTTCAGTAGCTCCAGGCTCCTGTTTAAAAACTGAAGACCACTCACTAGTTAAATTATGTTTCTTTTAATTGATGAAGTATAGAGTAAATAGCTTAGGGTTTGGGAGCGTGCCATTAGACCATGTACAACTAAGCACACTTAGATCAGCTTTGAAGTTGCGCCTGTCACATGCCCTCCCCTGCCCCCTTCCCAGTGAATGAATGGCTTTTGTCCATGTAACATTATGTTCAGTTTGAGGGCTGCTGGAAGCAATGTCTTTTAGTCCCATTTTATTTTCTTTATTGTGCGAGTTCGCAGAGCTGGAGGCTATCCTCGCTGTTTAAAGCTCATCTTTGTGAATGTGATTGTACTTGGAGGCCATCAAAACCTAAAGAAATGTGGCCTTGGTGAATGGCCGTGGAATAATATGACAGCATTTTCAGAGTAGCCCAGCACTGGGAATACTCCTCATGGGCCAGGCAGGTATAAGGCAGGCATTTTTCACTCTCGGAGCCACTAGCAAAGGTAGGTAAACATTTCGTTGGCCATTCGTTTTTCTGCTTAAACAAATATATCTGGAGCGTAGCCGTTTAAAAGTCTGCACAGGCGCCTGCAATGAAATCACCTGGGGAGCTTCCTCTACCTGCAGGTTGATGAGTCTCACCCCAGACCTACTGAATCACAGCCTCTGGGGATCGGGCACCTGGGAAGCCCACTTTCTTCTAATACATTTTTACTTTTAGAATAGTTTTAGGTTTGCAAAGATAGTACAGAGTTCCCATTTATGTCACATCCAGTTTTCTTTATTCATTTGTTACAATTAATGAGCTACGATAGATACATTATTATTCACTAAAGTCCACACTTCATTCACACCAAGCCCTTTCTCTATTACAGCATCCTATCCAGGGTGCCACGTGACATTTACTTGTTATGTAAATGTCTCCTTAGGCTTCTCTGGGCTGAGTTTCTCAGATTGTCCTTGTTGGTGGTGACCGTTGAGACTTTAGAGGCGGACTAGCAAGTATTTTGTAGAATGTCTCTGTTGGGAGTTGTGTGATGTTTTCCTCATGGTTAGACTGGCCTTACTGGGTTTTGGAAGGAAGGCCACAGAGGTAAGTGCCCTTCTCATCACATCACACCAAGGGTCCTACTATCAACGTGGCTCACTGTGGATGTTAACCTGGTTCACCTGGCTGAGGTGGCTTTTGCAGGCTTTTCCACGGTAAAGTTACTCCTTCTCTCCCACCTTTTCATCTGTACTCTTCGCACTCTTAGCCCACACCTCAATAGTGGGAGTTATAGTCCACCTCCTTGGTGGGGGAGTAGCTACATAAGTTATTTGGAATTCTTCTGCATGAGAGATTTGTCTATTTATTTATCTTTTTAATAATTTATTTATATCAGCATGGACTCATGGATATCCTATCTAATAAAAGAGAAACATGGTAATTAGCATACGTCCGTTACCCTTCCCATTGGCTAATCGGAGCGATATGCAAATTAACTGCCGGCCAAGATGGTGGCCGGCAGCCAGGCAGCTTGAAACTAACATGAGGCTTGCTTGCTTCAGTGACGGAGGAAACGAACGTTCCCCGCCTGCCTTGCCGGCCTCTGAGCTTGCAGTTTGAAACATAGTTACAAATATAGAAGTTAAACAAAACCCCAGAAACCTGCTTTCAGCGAGCCAGGATCTCAGAGCTGGAGTTGATACAGTGTTTCGATTATAGAACACAAACAAACCAGATACCTGCTTTCAGCAGCAGAGGCCTCAGAGCTGGAGTCAGAGCTAAAGCTGGCTCAGAATAAAAAAGAAAAAAAGAAAAAAAGGAGCAGTTGGGAGCTTCAGTCACCCGCCAGCCTGAAAACAGCCCTCAGCCCCTCACCCAGACTGGCCAGGAACCCCAGTGGGGACCTCCACCCTGATCCAGGACACCCTTCAGGGCAAACCAGCCAGCCCCACCTGTGCACCAGGCCCCTATCCTATATAGTAAAAGGGTAACATGCCTCCCAGCACCAGGATCAGCGGAGCCGCGAGGCCTCCTGGCACCAGGATCAGCGTGACAGGGGGCAGCGCCCAAACCCCCTGATCAGCACTGCTCTGTGCCTGATGGGGGGAGCTCCCCAACCCCCTCATTGCCCTGCGGCTCTGTGTACGACAGGGTGCGGCGCCCCAACCCCCTGATCGGCCCTGCTCTGTGCCTGATAGGGGGGAGCTCCCCAACCCCCTGATCGCCCTGCGGCTCTGTGTGTTACAGGGGGTGGGGCCACAACCTCCCTATCTGCCCTGCTCTGTTCATGACAGGGGAAGGCGCCCCAATCCCCTGATCAGCCCTGCTCTGTGCCTGATAGAGGGGAGCTCCACAACCCTCTGATCGCCCTGCGGCTCTCTGTGTGACAAGGTGCGGCGTCCCAACCCCTCTCCCCCACCACGGGCCCTGCTCTGTGTGTGATGGGGTAGAGCCATAACCTCCCCATCGGCCCTGCCCTGAGTGTGAGAGTGGCGGCGCCCCAACCCCCTGATTGGCCCTGCTCTGTGGGTGATAGAGGGCGGCAGCCCAACCCCCCCCACCCCTATGGGCCCTGCTCTGTGTGTGATGGGGTAGAGCCATAACCTCCCCATTGGACCTGCCCTGAGTGTGACAGTGGCGGTGCCCCAACCCCCTGATCCGCCCTGTTCTGTGTGTGACAGGGGGCGGTGCCCCAACTCCCCTATCGGCCCTATTCTGTGAGTGACAGGGGGGAGCTCCCCAACCCGCTGATTAACCCTGCTCTGTGTGTGACAGGGTACGGACCCCCAACCCCCCTGATGGGCCCTGCTCTCTGCGTGACAGGGGGTGGCGCTGCAACCTCCCCATCGACCCTGCCTTGAGTGTGACAGGGGGTGGTGCCCCAACCCCCCAATCGGCCCTGCTCTGAGCCTGACCAGGGGCTGCACCTAGGGACTGGGCCTGCCCTCTGCCACCCAGGAGCAGGCCTAAGCCAGCAGGTCGTTATGTCCCGAGGGGTCCCAGACTGCGAGAGGGCACAGGCCAGGCTGAGGGACCCCCTCCTCCCCCGCCGAATGCACAAATATTTGTGCACCGGGCCTCTAGTCCTATATAATAAAGAGGTAATATGCTAATTTGTCCATTACGGTGTCTGAGTCATGACCAGTCAATGGGTTGCACACGCACAGGAGCTGGGGGCGGGGACTTCTGCCCACAGCAGAGGCACGCTCAGGCCTGCCCAGCACTAACGTCCTGCCCAGGGCTGAGGTGAAGCTGCCTGCCTGTGTCCCTGACCTGGGATGTGGCGCTGCCTGCGAGCGTCCCCCCCCAGTGCAGAGCTGCTTCAGTGTCTCGGTGAACTTTGCAACCGACCCAAGGAGAAAACCGAGAGGGGAGAGGCTAGGAGCTCTGGTTTCCCAGCACTTCAGTCACTTGAAAACAGCTCCACTTGGAATGCGAGGAGGCTGTACGTTCAGCTGAGAAGTGAGGGGGCTGACCCCACCGTCTCTGGGCTCGGGTTGGTCCGAGGCCTGAGCGTCCACTGCGAGAAGGAAAAAGCGGAGGGAGGGGCCCAGCGGAAGGGAGGACAATTGAAGGAAATGTGTCTAGACTTTCCCCAGCCCTCTCCCTCTTTCCACTGCCCTCAAAAGCCCTGGGCCCGGCCACAGTTCTGTATCCACCTTTTAGTCCCCTGTTCTCCAGCCACAGAGGAAAGAAATAAGGAAGGAATCCGTGCTGCCTCCAGAAAGTATCTATATACCTGATTGGCCGGTTGCCTCCCACAGAGAGAGGCCAGACTGTGACTTCGGCCCGCTCCCCTCAGCCCGCTCACCATGGGGAGCAGGCCTAAGCTGTCAGTAGAACATCCTGTGAGGGCTCCCGGACTGTGAGAGGGGGCAGGCCGGGCTGAGGGACCCCCTTCCCCCGTGCACGAATTTTCGTGCACCAGGCCTCTAGTTGGTTATAATCCAATACTACTTTGTTAATTGAATTACTGCAGCTTTGTCCATTGGGAACTCTTCCAATTGGCTCCTGTATCCCCTATATATATACCCATCATTGTATTTTTTGGGGTGCACTTCTGGGACTTTTTGCCACTAAAAGATGCTCTAAAAATCCACATATTTAACAGACCCCAACACACTAAAAGTCAAAATTTATCATTTTCAACCATCAAACCCAGACATTTCCAAATGGCTTGTTTATTTGTGGTTGTGGAACAAAGTAATTAAAAAGGTCATAGAATAATTTGTATCCTAAAACTCTCTCCTTTTACTCTGTAGCATATCTAGCCAAGGCGTGTAAGTCCAGTCAAGAGATTGGAACTCATCTGAGGAGAATCATCCATGGAGTGTTTTCCCAGGAGGTGCAGGGCTTCTGGGCACAAGCACATCACTGGGAGAGGGCAGTGTTGTCTGAGTTAGCCTGGTCTCTATTAAAGAGCATCTTGAGCCATATCAGCTGCCGTCTTGGGACTCTTTGGTGACTATCCTGAGAGGGAGGGTCAGGAAAGACCCATGGGTAGCAAGTCTGAGGGCTGGCAGTGGAGTGGGCTGGAGCGTCATTCACAGAGCGGGTTGACTGAGTCTGTGCTGCAGAAACTGAAGGAAGTGACTGTTCCCACAGGGTGCTGAGTGTGTGTCTGTGTGTGTGTGTGTGTACACATGAACTTGCATGTGGGCAAACATTTCTTCCATGTTATAACTGGACTAGTGGCCCAGAATTCATGCACATTAAAAGGGAATTAATTAGAGGAAATATTTTAATATTGCTAATTGCCCTTTCTCTATAATAGAAGTGTCAGAGATGAAAGAAAATTAGTAAAATGTATATGAAAATCTCCCTCCTGTCAGAGTCTGGGGCACGCCACGGGACCCAGAGTCAAGTCCCCACCCACCTGCGTGTACCTCAAAATAGTTCAAGACCCAGACCTGGCCGGCCCCACCCCCACCAAGCCCCTCAGGGCAGGGGGCACAGCCTCAGGTCCCCCAGCCCAGCGCCAGGCGGAGGGCTCAGCCTCAGGTCCCCCATCAAGCCCCACTGGGCGGGGGGCACGGCCTCAGGTCCCCTGGCCCGGCCTCAGGTCTCCTGGCCCCAGCGCTGGGGCTGGGGGAGGGCCCAGCCTCAGGTCCCCTCTGGCCCCTATGCCAGGGCAAGGGGTGTGGCCTCAGGTCTCACTGCCCCAGTGCAAGGGTGCAAGGGCTTGACGACCATTTGCATATTAGCTCTTTATTATATAGGATTAGATTGAGAGCCCTTTGCTGCAGCACGTGCGTGCTGTGTCAACCCATCAGATCCACGGCGGCACCTCTAGCACCAGTTTCAGATTTTTGTTGAATGCTCTGCAGCGATGACAGTGCAGCCACATAACACAGAACCACCAGCTTGAAGGGAACTGGCTCTTGCCTTTCGTGGCTCTTCCTTGGTCTCCATATTTGCTTTTGCTCCTCTTCCTTAGCTGAACATCTGTTTACTTCAGAAGGCATCTGGTAGTGTTTCTAATTAGTGATAACAACAAATTATGCATACACCTTCACCTCAAGCCATTTTAAACTGCTGAATGTCTGATCTCATGGCCAGGAATCACTTGTCAGTTATTATTATGTATACCCCACAGCACCCATTTTGATTGTTCTTTCTACTCTCTACCTGAGGCCACTCCTCTTGTCTCTGCCAGCCCTCCCCTCCACACAACCTCTCCCCCTCAGTTCTGCAGAGGACAGTAAGAACAGCCTGCAGGTAATCTCCTCCTGGCAGGCGCCAGTGCCAGCAGCAGCTGTCCTCCAGGTATGGTTCTTGGCACACTTCTTGCATTCTGGGAGCACTGTGGCTTCTGTGCTTTCGGTGTTATTTTTATTGGGGATTGGGTGTGTTGTGTTTTGTCTCACAGGGTTTTTTCCCATCTGTTTCTGGGCTTGAGTTTATGGCAGAGGTTCATTTGAAATAGGATTGCTAGGTTTTATTTTCCCATTTGAGGCAAGAGTGTAGATGGGCTGTACTTTTAATTCCCTTTCTGCCACATCGGAGGAATTTGTCCTTTTATTCCTAAAGTAAAGAGGAAAAAGAACCGCATCTGAAATAATCTAATGCAAATGTGTGCCAACAACTCCAACTCCGCCAACCCTGGTACAGCAATTTCAAAAACCTGTGTGATTATCTATGTTCAAGTCACTCTTTTGAATTTCCACTCAAGGTCTGTAATAATGATGATAAAAGTAATGTTAACAGCAATAAAGTAGCGTACTTTCGTTGAATGCTGTCTAGTTGATAAAAATCTCTTCCCATAGCTTAGTTTTCACAATAGCTACTAGTACACCCATTTTATGGTTGAGGAAACTGATGTGGGAGATTTTTTTTTCTCCTTCAAACACAGAAAGGTCCTAAAGGTGTACAATGATAATTTGACTGGAGAAGCTCAGTAAATAAACCAAGCAACTGAATTACAAGAGGGCTGGAAAGGAATGAAGATACCAATAAGGAAGAAAGCTCTTCGTGTATCTTCGAGGATTTGGACAGAGCGCTAGGTGGAGCTAGGGCTTGCCTCTCTGATGGTGACTCAGGATTCCTGCCCAGGATCTGTCTCCTGGACTATTTCTCCTGGGCCCTCCCTTCTGGCCTCAGGCTGCTCTGAGCTTCCCCTAGCCAGTTCCTCTCCAGACCTGCCCCCCACTGAGGAGGTACTTTCCTGCCTGCTCCCTAAGGATGCTCCTCTGGGCTTCTAGCCACTGAGCACTGACCTTGCTGTCACCTCCCTCCATTCCCTTCCTCCAGGAGGTCTCAGTTGGGTTCTGCACTAACCCCTTACCCATTTCTTCTTCCCAAACTGTCAGAGAACATCTGGAATGCTACTCAGCTATTCAGGCGAATTCTAGCCTTCAGCAAAGCCTGGCTTTTTATGCATTAAAATGCTGAAACCTTGGGTCCTTCCCTGCAACGGTTGTCCAGGCTCATGGGCTAGCGTGTCCCATCACCAGAAGTGTCCCTTCTTCCTCATGGCCAGTTATGGCACGCCCACGGCAGAGGGTGTTGGGGCATTTCAGGGGCTCTCCTCTCAGGTTTCCTTTGGGCCAGGCAAGCCACCTAGCACAGGCTCCCAGAAGGCACCTTTCCTCTTGGCTTTTGCCTGCTTTCCCTTTCTACCTCTCTCCTTCAGGGTTCTGCTTGGTCTTTCAGTGAGGACAGCTTCTCTTCTTGTTCAGGTGTGGCCAAGCTCTGTTAACTCTGGATCCTTGACGTTCTTCAGAGCCAAGTACCCATAAGATAAAACAAAAACAACAACAACCAACTCCTCTTGCTAATACCCAAGCTGATCTCATTATGCCAAGGCCTTCCCACCCTGGACACACACAACACAAACCAGGGATGAGGTGGGGAGGGTGAGGGCGAACGGAAGCTCCTTATGCCACTAGCGATTCTCCAGTAGCCTTGAAGAGTCCCAGGCCCTACCTAGTTTTGGGCCAGCGTTAGTTCCCTCTAGAGCAGGATGCCCATCACCTCTGTTTCTTTTAAAACCTGCACTTTCTTTGGTAGCAAGTTCTGCTTCTCTTGTCAGGGACAACATCACCTTGGAGCAGAGGAAAGATGACTAACATTCCACGGCCCAGTGCTGACTGCTCATACTTCCTGTGTTTCCATCTGCCCCAGGTTTCCCTGATGACTGTGACCTTCCCTGTATTTTATTTTTAGCAAACCTTCACTGAACAGTTATTCAAATACTAGAGGCCCGGCCCATGAAATTCTTGCACGGGTATGGTCCCTAGGCCTGGCTTGTGATCAGGGCCATCTTACCTGGCTGCCAGCAGCTGGCCCTGCCCCCCCCCCGCTGCCACCCACCCCTGGTTCCCTGTTCGCCATCTTGCACCTGAGGTGGGCCTGCCCCAGGATATACTTCGAGCCCATGTAGGAGGCTGTGATCCCCCTGGTGGAGGCCTGTTCACGGGAGGTGCTTTTGTGTAGAATTTCCTTTCAGGAAAGGGATGGAGTGTGGGCCCAATGCCCGAAAGAGTTCCAGGGGGCCAGTGGCACCATCAGGGTCATTCTGGTCACTCCTGAACGTTCACCGCATTTATTCGCTGGAGGATTCTAATTGCAGGGTCCTGGGGCACGACAACCCATCCCACAAAAAGGTCCCATTAGATTTCAGGTCGCATCACCACTGAGGAGGGTAAGATCAGGTGCTTTAAGCAGAGAACACAGAATTCTGAACAGGGTTAGAATTCAGCAACAACAGGTTTCTCAACAACCCACCTAACCAAAGCCTGCTACCTTGCTGATGGCTTCTCCCTCCCCCTCAGGGAGCAGGTGGGGAGGAGTGAGGAGCAACTGTCTGCAGCTGTGGGCAGGCCTGTGTCTCGGCTGTGGGGAAAGAATCCTAGCTGGCTGGCCCCACCCACCCATCCCCAGTTCCCTGTTCACCAATGGGCGGTTGGAGCCTGCTTTGGGGGGGGAGGGGGGTAGCGGGGCGGGGTGAGGGACCGTGAGGTTGGCTGACAGGCCTCCGATAGGGCGATTGGGGCAGCCGTGCAACGCAGGGGGCAGCTCCTGCCTTGAACGTCTGCCCCCTGGTGGTTGTTCCGCTCCTCCAGTAGATTTGCATATTACCTTTTTATTATATAGGATTGTGCCAGGGAGGTGGTACAAAAAATGGAAAGGTTTTGTTCTGGATCTCCTGAGACCTGTGATGCAAGGGAGAGGTAGCTGGTGGGTACACATTTTCATAATCTACGTTTCCTTTGTGTTATTTATTTGTTTGCAGTTCTAGTGAATGGGGTGTTAAGAAAGCTCCAGGGGAGGGCGAGGTGAGTGTTGATGTAGATGGTCAGGAGAGTTTTCCTCTGAGAGGTGAAATTTGGCCCTGGACTGAAGGATGTCTAGGACTGTGACTGGTAGGAATATGCAGTTGGAAGAGGGCGCAGGCACAGCACAGCGCTAGAACGTGACACCTTGGGGCTTGTCCTCAGAGGCCCTCCCGTGGCTAGTCTGGCTCTGTGGAAAGATGTGGGAAAAGGAATGGGAAGGGATATAGGAGTGATGCTGTTGAGGGTTCCCATAGTAGAGGAGTGTCTTTCCAGTTATTCCAGTGATATCAATGTAAAAAATACTTTATATATACATTAAAAAGATTCGGCCTAATTCTCTACAGGAGGAAGACAGCTGTCACTTACCCACTATACTGTTAATTCCAGTCTTGAGCTTTTTAGAAGATGTAGGGAAAAACATGCACCGGCATCCTTGTTCCTGTGTGGAAACTATTTTCCAAAAGTGAATAATTGATTGTATTTGTTTGTCTGTCTGACTTTGTAAATGGCTTTATGCCTTTTATTTTTGTTTTGTGCTTGCAGTCTGTATGTTTGGGGGTTTGAGAATGCAGGCGGGGGCCAATCTGCCTGGATTTCCACCTCCTCTCTGCTCCTCCCCAAAGGTGTGATGAGCAAGTACTGAACTCTCCTGTTCCTTTGTTTCCTCTTCTGCAGAATGGAGATAATGACGGTACATTCCAGGGTTATTGTGAGGGTTAAATGAAATTATACATGTAAAAAACTCTCCTTCCTGGCACAGAGGAGACAATAAGTTTTCCTTATTATTATCGTGCTTTAAAAATTAAATGAATTATTCATATTGGTATTGAAAAATTGGAAGAGTAATACATACGCGTGGTGAAGCAACAGCCACAACCAATTCCCTGGTTTGTACCAGAGGGTGAATAGTGAATGAAACTCCCTCCCCCGGCCACCACCACCCCTGTGCCTCCTGTGCCTCCCAGCCTGTGGCCCTCACTGTTACATTTTAGTGTATGTTTCCAGAATCAGGTTGAGATTCTAGAGCATATTTATGTGGTGTGCCTCCCTCCCTCTGAATCTGAAATATATGTGTGTGTTTGTGCATGTATCCATAGATGCTTAAAGACATATATGTATAATTTGCACCTAATATTGTCACATTATAACATATCTTAGTGATCATTTTATATCTGCTTTATGGACCTATATAATTCTTTTAAATGATGACATAATATTTTATTTTATACTAGAGGCCCAGAGCATGAAATCTGTGCACTCGAGGGGTCCCTCAGCCCAGCCTGTGCCCTCTCGCAGTCCGGGAGCACTCGGGGGATGTCTGACTGACAGCTTAGGCCCGCTACCTGTGGGGAACAGGCCTAAGTCCCTAAGGTGTCAGTCAGACATCCTTCACCACTGTACTTGCCAGCCATGAGCCTGACTCAGGGCTCTGGCTAAGCAGCGCTCCCCTTATGGGAGTGCACTGACCACCAAGGGGCAGCTCCTGTGTTGAGCGTCTGCCCCCTGGTGGTCAGTGGGCGTCATAGCAACCGATCACTCTGCTGTTTGATAGATTTGCATATTGGCCTTTTATTATATAGGATATATAAACTCAGTCCCTTATAAATGGAATATTAAGATTATTTCCAGTCTTGTGTTTCAAACAATGTTCCAATGATTACTTTAATACATTTTCATTTTGATGGATATTACCAAATTGAAAATTAGGAAGTGTATTCTTCCCTGTTTTCCTATAAACTCTTCAGTGCAATCTACATTTTTCATGTATGCTTTGTGAGGTGAATTTACTTTGGGGGATGTGATGTGAAGTGTTGTATTCAGCTTCAAGGTGGTATAGAAAAACCAGAGGTTACCTACATGTGAGATACAAAGAGGAATTTTTAATGAAGGAAATCTCTCTGATGAAATATTATTACCCTTAAAATGTTTCTCTTGAAAAAAAATTTGCTTTATCAAGCACAAAAAGAAGGTAATACATTTTTATTTATCACTAGTGAATCTATTGCTGTCTTAATATACTTTAAAACAAATCTGAGTTAAAAAAAAAAACAAGGAAGAAACATCTGTGTATGATAGGTGAATATTTTAAAATAGTCCATTAATTTAATTTTTAGAAATATTTTTTCAAGTGTTTTGGAATGCCCATAATGGAAAATAGGAAATAAGGCATACTTATAAAAAATTATCTTTATTGTTAAAAGGATTACAGATGTCCCCTTTTTTCCCTCCAATGACCCCTTCCTACCCCCTGCCCCAAACCTTCACCACACTATTGTCTGTATCCATGGGTTATGCATGTATGCATATAAATTCTTTGGTTAATCTCGCCTCACCCACCCACCCACCCACCCCCACCTTCCCTCTGACTTCTTAAAGGATCAAATTAAAAGGGGGAGGCGGGGAAACTGCTGGAGGAAGGCATACAGACAATTTTAAGAAAAAGGCAAAGTGGAGAAGGAGACATAAGAATGAAAAAAGCATAGCAGTTGGGTCTATAGCTGAAACCCTAGGAATACCAGTCAACTCTGTGGACCAATTGTACTGACACTATCACACTAAATGTTATTCTTTGGGGATCTTGAGTCACTGAAGAAAAAAGGCTCAGTAAATTCATAATAGATCAGCTCAGGTAAACTAGTGAGGAAGTGTGTAGTACATGTTAAAATAATCTTCATCAAGATAATTTTTTCAGTGTTGTCATTTAAAGGGGAAATCAGCTGCTATTGGAAAAATGCCCTTTCATAGACAAACTCCTTGCTTAACAGTGCTGGATAAATGAGGCCTTACTGTATCTTGTCTTCTAAAATGTATACTGTTAGCTTTTTTAAAATGTTATCTTCAGAGAGAGATCTGTTTGTTTATTACTTGGTTAGCTATCTTTGATTATACGATTTGCTCCTTGTTTAAGCTGTTTATGAAAGTGTCACTATAAAATATTGATAGTGGTCATGGCAAGACTCAGAAAAATGACCTACAGGTTTAATTCCATTCCAAAGAATTCAAGGGACTTTCCAAATTAATTTATTTGAATTCTGCTTGGAATTTGCAGTTCGGTAAAGGGTAGATAGACACTAATGTTTTTATCATCTATAAAGTTAGGGTTTCTAAGCAGATGACTTATGTTTAACTTCCAGAAAACTAACTTCTTAAGTATCATCAAATTTTGTTAGAGGGGTCTGTTCACAAACAAATGGTGTGTGGTATATGACCTTACTGATCACCTAATTTTTTATTTAACTTCTAAGGGCTTTATTTGACAACAATCTTGAAATGATTGATTTGTTTTTCAAAGAGTCAGATATTTTTCCTAACCCTCTGTTATTTCTTAAATGGATCTGGATTAGTGAGGTTAATACTTTATTTTAATGCCAAATTCATTTTGTGAGGTTGTATTGAATATTCTTGAAATATGGGTTTGGAATTAAAATCTTTTTTTTTTTTTTTTAATGGGGAGATTTTGTTGCAGTGATTCCTACGTTGATCTATACAGGATGAGCAGGCATTTTCTCCTTATTCCCTATCTGACCTTATCCCCCGTGTTAATGAAGGTTCTGTTGGGCCTCTCCCATCCTGCTGTGTTCCCTTGTTTTTCTAACACCAGATTACATTAGCTACCCCAGGGAATATTTCAGTGTTTGTTTCTCAAAGAAACAATATATGATTGTGATAATATACAGCTACAGCCTTCCAGTGAATGCCCAGCAATGCTTCTAGGCCCAGGCCCTTGTGTTTCAAGTCTCCTTCATGGGTATTGATGCCTTTCAGATGAGGGCAGTTCATTCTTGCCTGAATTGGCTGGCCAACCGATGTGAGTACCAAGTCGAGCCCTGTGCTAGATACTACAGTCCTGACTTCAACAAAGCTGAGTTTAAAGAACTGTGGCGTGGACATTGGGACTCCTGGCTTTTTTTTTCTAACTCTTGACCTTGGAATGGTACCTCACCTCTCCGGTCTTCAATTCCACTGTCTTTGTTATAAGAGAGTGATACTTTTAATAAAAGGTCTTTCCTAGTGCAGAAATTAGATGATTCTAATGAAAGAAAAAGAAAATCATAAAGTGAAACTCCCATTTGACCCAGTAATTCTACTTCCAGGAATATATCCCAAGAAATCAGAAACACCAATCAGAAAGGATATATGCACTCCTATGTTCATAGCAGCACAATTTACCATAGCTAAGATGTGGAAATAGCCTAAGTGCCCATCAGCAGATGAGTGGATTGGAAAACTCTGGTACATCTACACAATGGAATACTATGCTGCTGTAAAAAAGAAAGAACTTTTTCCATTTGCAACAGCATGGATGGATCTGGAGAGCATTATGCTAAGCAAAATAAGCCATTCAGAGAAAGATAAGTATCACATGATCTCACTCATTTGTAGAATATAATGAACAACATAAACTGATGAACTAAAATAGATTCAGAGACATAGAAGCATCGAACAGACCGTCCAACCTCAGAGGGAAGGTAGGGGAGGGAAGTGGCTAAAGAAATCAACCAAAGGACTTGAATGCATGCATATGAGCATAACCCATGGACACAGACAGTAGAGGGGTGAGGGCATGTGCTGGGGGGTGGGGGAGGCCAGGGAGAGATCAATGGGGGAAAAGGAGACATATATAATATTTTAAACAATAAAGAATATTAAAAAAGAAATCATAGCTAAAGTTGGTATATATTTTTAAGCCTTGTTCTCACCAAGATTTACCAGAGTTCTCTTTCCTCCCCCATGTTCCAGAGTTCTTCATTACTTCCTTCCACTGTGTTCTCCCAGTGCTTTGCCTTTAAAGCCCCCTGCCCACCCCCCCCCCCCCGCTTGGAGAGTTAATCATGTCATATTACACTTATCTATTTATAGTATGTCTCTTTTATGGTACCATGACCCGCTGGAGAGCATCTCATCTTCATATCTCTATTCCCACACTCAGTATCCATCACATCAGTTACCCAAGAATGATTGTTGAAAAGCAATCCGTCTGAGTAACAAAAAGCAATAACTTGCAGATCCTGAGAATATGTTTTCTTATCATAGCAGTAATCTGTCAGTCAAGAGACCCTGGTTTACAAACTGACCAGTTCTAGGCCCCTGGACACCTTGCTTAACCTACAGTTTGCCAAAATCACTGGGTTGTGCTAAGGCTCAAATAAGATGATTCAGAAGAAAACACCTTAAAGAATAAAGAGCTATTAATATTTTTAAAGAGCTATTAATATCAATAGTCATTTCTTGAGCCAATGTTAAAGTCATCATTACCATTTCTGTTTTACTGGTGAGGAAGTCAAGACTCTGAGATGCCTTGTTCAAAAATGCCGCAGTTAGCAAATGGATGGTCTGGGATTCAAAGCTCTTTCTACTGCATTACACTGCCTCCTGCTATGCAGTGGACACATCAATCTTTAGTGAATACATACGATGTGCAAGTTGCTGTGTGTATGTATGTTTTTGGTGGTGAGAGGTTGTAAAAATATAATAGATGCTGCATTCATATCCGATTTAATCTCTCACCACTGTTTGACACTGTTGACCACTTGCTCCTTGAAACACACCCTTCCTTTGGCTTTGTAACATAGCCCTCTCTTTGCGGCTATTTCTTTTCAGTTTTGTTTGAAGATTTTTCCTTTTTCAATGCAGCCATTATGTGTTGGTATTTCTGAAGAATTGGTTCTAGACCTTTTCCTCTTTTCATTCCCCTTTTCTTCCAATGCAGCTAAGAAAAGGGCTTCATTGGTGCTTCGTCAATATTTCATTTACACTGATGATTTCTAAGTTCATATCTTTGAGCTTCAGGCTAATATGCTTACTGGACATCTCCAGGGCAACACAAATGTAGGTCCAAAACCACACTCATGCTGTCCTCATGCCTCCCAATACACTTCCTGGTTTTCTTCCAGATATTTTTTTTTTATCCTCACCAAAGGATACGTTTTTATTGATTTGAGAGAGGAAGGAGTGAGAGAGAGAGAGAGAGAGAGAGAGAGAGAGAGAGAACGAACATCTATCAATTGCCTCCAGTAAGCACCCCAATTGACGATCAAACCTGCAACCTTTTGGTGTATAGGACCATGCTTCAACCAACTGAGCCACCTGGCCAGTGCTCTTGCAGTTTTTCTTTTTCTTTTTTTTTTAATGTTTTTGTTTTGTTTTAATATGTTTTTAAAATTGCTTTTAGAGAGAGAAACATTGATGGGTTGCCTCCCCTGGAGGACAGAACCTGCAACCTGGACACCGAATTGGTGACCTTTCTATGCACAGGATGGTGCTCAACAAACTGAGCCGCACCAGCCAGGCCTCTTTCATTTTTTTTTTTTTTTGAATGCCATCATTTATGTAAGCCAGAAAAGGAGTCATGGTTTGGACTGTCCTTTCCTTCACTCTTCTGGAAAGAGTTCATTACCAATTCCCATTAGTGTTTCCACTAATTAGTTCTCTTATATGTCTTGTTCTCTCCATTTCTACTGCCCAACCACAGTCTAAGTCACCACCACCTGTCACCCAGACAGCTGCATTAGCATCCTAACTTGATCTTCCTCTAGGCTCTCTGGTCCTCCTCTTCCAGTCCCTTTTCCACACTAGTGACAGAGTGGTTTTTAAAAAAACATAAATGTATTCCACTTACCCTCAATGGATTTGCATTGCTCTTAGGAAAAAGACCCAGACCTTTCTCAAGGCACAGTCTCTGAATGGGCTTGCCCACTGTGCTAACCTTATCTCCTTCTTTCTTCTCTCTCTGTTCACTTTAGTCTCACTGGCCTTGCAGTTCTAAGAACTTGACCTTCTCCATTCTACAACTGGGTATTAACATAGTCTGTAATCTTTACTGGAATACTCATTCTATCTCCACCCTCTGTGGTAGGCTGAATAATGACCTGCAGAGATATACAAGTCCAAATCCCTAAAACCTGTGAATGTTACCTTCTATGGTACCAGGATTTTGCAGATATAATTAAGGATTCTGAAATGGGGAGATTATCCTGGGTTATGAGAATGAGCCCTAAATGTTCACTAGAGTGAGGTAGAGGGAGATTTGATGCAGAGGGCAGAAGGCAAGGTGATGATGGAAGTAGAGAGAGATTTGGAAATGCCATGATCTGGCTCTGAAGATGGAGGAAGGTGCCACGGACAAGCAATGCAGCTCTAGACACTGGACTGGCAAAGGAACAGATTCTCCTCCAAAGCTTCCCAAGGGGCATGGCCCTGCTACAGCTTGGTTTCTGCCCAGAGAAACCATTTTGGACTTTGGGCCTCCAGAACTGTAAGATAATAAGTTTCTCTTACTTTGAGGCACTAAGTTCATGGCAATTTGTTACAGCAGCAATAGTAAACTACTATAAAACTGCCAGAAGCCAAATTCCAGCATGTCAGCAGGGCTGAATCATCTGGGAATAGCTTAAAAGGCATTTCCCCAAACCTGAAAAGGATGATTGCTTGCTGCCAGACAGCTCAGGGCATCTCAATCTACATGTTATTGCCTCCTACTGGCCAAACACCTGAACAGCCATGGGCAAATTCTTCCAATCTGACAATGGACTCTATACATGAAACCCTACCCATTGAAGTGTATATCTCTACCTCACCTTAGGACAAATTGTGTTAATAAATAGCAAGGGGTCCTGAGACGAGGAGAACTTAGTTCCTTTTAGCTAAGCTCCTCTGACTCCTTATAATGCCTTTCAAAATTATGCTTCGTCTCTGGACTCTTTAGTAAGTTATACACAGCCCTTCTCCAGATTTTTGAACCCTTCTTGATGCTGGAACAAGAACCCCGGCATAAAACATTCATATTTAAGCAAATGTTTTGAGCTCCCTAGAGTAAAACAAGAGAGGCCTGGCCAGGGGCCTAGAGCTATGCCATCTGTCTGGTAGCCAGAGTTATAGGTGGCCACAGAGCACTTGAAAGTTGCACTTGGGCTAGTGCAACCGAGGTGAGACAGTGAGAGGTTGGGGCCATTTTCCTAAAAGCAATGCAAATCCATTGGGGTGAGGAAGAGGAATTCATTTGAATGCATTGATTTATTTTATTTTTTTAAAAATATATTTTATTGATTTTTTACAGAGAGGAAGAGAGAGAGATAGATAGTTAGAAACATCGATGAGAGAGAAACATCAATCAGCTGCCTGCTGCACATCCCCCACTGGGGAAGTGCCCACAACCCAGGTACATGCCCTTGACTGGAATCGAACCCGGGACCTTTCAGTCTGCAGGCCGACGCTCTATCCAGTGAGCGCATTGATTTTGAAGGGGTTGCCACCTGCTGTTAATTCTCCTTTGCCCCAGTGACAGTAATGGGCACATGACGAATGCCTGGCCAATCATGATATGCTATCCTCAAGGCCATGATAACTGGCCTGTTAGTCTAGTGCCCGAGCCAGAGCAAGAAGGAGCCTCTCCAGAGATGTTATGGGAATACGGAAATGGCAAGCGCTCTCTTTCCCCTAGAGTTTTTGAGCTGGAATTATGCAAGACTAGAACTGTCAGGGACTCCGTGCTCCCCTTCTTCCTCTGCCTGAGGGAATGCGTGATAGCAGGGAGAACAAGGTTGATATGGAGAAGCAGAGCTGAGATTGTCAGGGGCAGAGGTACAGAGAGAAAATGACTTGATTACATTTTTGGAATCCCTTGTGTCCCTAGGGCAATTTTTTAAAAAAATATATTTTTATCGATTTCAGAGAGGAAGGGAGAGGGAGACAGAAACATCAATGATGAGAGAGAATCATCGATCTGCTGCCTCCCGCACGACCCCCACTGGGGATTGAGCCCACAACCCGGGCATGCGCCCCTGACTGGAATCGAACCTGGGACCCTTCTGTCCGAAGGCCGGCCGACGTTCTATCTACTGAGCCAAACCAGCCAGGGCCCTAAGGCAATTTTTATCTCTGAGATCACAAGGGTAAAGATCACAAAGATCTGGGTTGTAGGAGGCCCCTTGTGTCACCACGTGGAATGAGCTTGCCAAAATAAAGCCAATAGGAAGAAACTGGACAAAAATCGTACACCTATGGATGAGGACAGTGCGGGGGGGGGGGGGGGGGGGGGGGGGAGGGGGAGGGGTAAGGGCAAAGGGTGGGGTGGGAACCGGGTGGAAGGGAGCTATGGGGGAAAAAAAGAACAACTGTAATAATCTGAACAATAAAGATTTAATTAAAAAAAAAAAGCCAATAGGGAGGAAGGCAGAACTGAGAGTCTGGGAAAAAGGACTGGGGTCCTGAAGACCGCCCATGAACTTTTGGGATCCCCTGGTAGCAAGACCTGTTAGATGTCCCAATCATGTAAGCGAATAAGTCCCCCCCTTTTCCCTAAATATTTTTCATTAGCATTCTTTCACTTGACAATTGAGTTTTATTCATACAACTAGAAAAGCTACTAGTGCATTATTTGAAGTAAGATTTTTAAAAATTTATATTTGTACTGTGTGGAGAAAAAGAAATTATTCAGAGATTCTTGAAAGATTAGGCAATAAAAGCAATAACCTATTTTACAACAGCCTTGTAAATGGCTGCGATAAATCCAGGCCCCAGTAAATCAATTGCCTCCCTGGTAAGTTTCATTCCACCACCCTCCTCCTACCACCGTTTACTAGGGAGAGTTGAGATGCCCAAGAAGGCACAGGGTTGGCAATCCCAGTGATTTTATTGCCCTGTACCTCTGTCCTGCAGGTGATGACTTGGAAAGTCTTAAAATACAAGACTTTCAAGGCAAGAATTTTTGGGGTCTGTCTTGAGTCTCTTGATGACTAGAACAATGCCTGCCTGGCTCATGTTAAGTGCTCAAAACTATTTTTGAATGAATGGCAGCAATATTTACTTTGTACCTATTGTGTGAAGTACATTAAGCACATTAAGGCATTCAAGGGAACTGATGAATTTAGGAATAGTTCCCTGTCCACACAGAGGGTACAGATTAGTTTTTTTTTTTCTAATTTACTATAGGCCCATAGACTAAAAATCATTGAACTTTTCCCTCTGATCCATTTGCAAAATACTTCAAAACAGCATCAGTGTTCTTATAAGCTTTAACATTATCTGGTTCAGGTATTGCCTTGGATGGATGGATCAGATGGATCAAATGCTTAAGAAATACAGAATCCGTGGAAGCCCCAGGTTTATCCTATGAGATACAACCAACATTTTGTTTTTAACCATCAGAAATAGATAATTGAGAGTAGGATGGTTTAATTCCACATCTGAGCTAAAAACATGGCAGTGCATTCTGTGTTACTCATGGAGCAAATATAACCCGTCCCAGCAAGCCATGGAAATCGTGAATAAAGTGATGATGAGGGCCTTGTGATGGTGGTTTTCTGAATGCCTGCAGTCAGTTTGCCGTGGGAGCTCTGCCAGGGGAGCTGTGCTTCTGGACTGTGCTCGGATCCGGCGAGCACGCGGTCACTCCCTGACCCGCCTGCACTGTTTATGGTGAACCCCGTCAGCTCACACCCTGCATGCACGTACAAGTCAAGGGCAGCCTTTCAGCATCACCATGTCCACTGTGTGAATGCTGCCCATAAGGTGCAGTCAGAGGTGGGAGAGTGAGGGGAAGTACAGCAGATCCTTGCTCCACCCTCCATTCCGTGCAAAAAGTCAACAACCCATAAACCAGTCCACGTGGCCAGCCTCTCGTGTCCTCCCAGCGAGGGTGTGTGCACAGGGGCCTAGCACCAGATGTTGGATGCTGTTTACTCCTGTCTAGCTAAGGAGTCATTATTAGCCAGAAAGGAACTGTGACGTCAGTTTGGTCTTTGTGGATTTCCTGATTCAATGTTTATGAAGCACACACAGATGGGCTATGATATCTGGTCTAATTTGTATCCTATAATAGACATTTTTCATTTTCTATGTGCTGGTAATTGTCATGTGTTGTGTTCTGTGACACTGTGGACATAAAACTATGGAGGAAGGTGGAAGGAGGTGGTACTTTTTCAGTCTTCTTTCCCTCCTTACCCCAGAGAGCGAGTGGGTGAGAGTAAGGCCTCTGCCTCAGCCAGCTTGCAGAATCCTTATTATTTCAGATTCTGTCTTGTTACCACCCATCAGGACCTGGAGCATGGAGTCAGGTGTGCTTCTGGGATGGAGCACGAGCTCCCGCAGAGACCCGCACAGGAGATCTGAGGTCCTGCGGGCTCCCTCTCTCAGCTGCGAAGCAAGATCTGAGGACCGCTCCTCTGCCTACGTTCAAGGGGTGGGAGAGTATCTGCGAGGCTCTTAGCCTTTGAAGGCAGGTGCTGTAAGAATTTGAGATAAAAGTTTCCGGAGATGAAACAATGGTCAGGAGGCCCTTGAGGGCTGACAACATCAGCGCAACTGATTTTTCTTCTCTTCTCCTTTGCCAAGCTCTAGGCTTCCGAGTTTGTTGTAACGTAAGGACTTGAATTGAGGGGGGAAGTGTACTGTGATACCTTAATATCTCCTTCCTCATCCCCCTCTAGGGAAATGGGAAAGAAGAAAGGAGAGGAAGAAGAAAGGTTAGAGGAGGAGGTTAGGGAAGGGCTTTGATGCCGATCTTTTCTCAAGCGCATAGGAGGAGGAGAGATGCTAACACAGCCCAGTGCAACGAGCTAACTTGCTCAGTGTTTCCAGGATGTGTCATCTCCTTCAAGCCTCTGTGCAGCTGTGGTCTCTCAACCTGGGCTGCCCTTATCTCCTTCCTCACCTGGGAACTGGCAGTTAGCCAGCCTCCCTGCTCTTGGTGAGTCCCCTGCTCCAGCACCGGCTTGTTCACCACTTGCTTGTGTCTGGCTCTCTAGACTGAACAAAATTTTTAAGTTGATTTCAGAGAGAAAGGAAGAGGGAGAGAAAGAAACATCAATGATGAGAGAGAATCATTGATCAGCTGCCTCCTGCATGCCCCTTGCCTCCTGGGGATTGAGCCCACAACCTGAGCATGTGTCCTGACCAGGAATCAAACCATGATCTTTTGGTTCATAGGTAGACACTCAACCACTGAGCCATGCCAGCCGGGCTAGATGGAACTCCTTTTAAGTACAGGAGCTGGGCTTTATGTATCTTTTCACCTGCCTGATTCTGAATCCCCAGTGTCTATGCCCAGTAAAGATGGGTAGTGTAAGAAGAGTGCCTCCATTCCATGTCAGTCCTGGGGATCCTAATATTCAGAATCTGAAGGTCCCTCTAGCACAGCCATGCCACCAGGACAGAGTGGAAATATGATCATTTAAACCTTGAAGCTGGTTAATTTCTTATACAACCCACACGCTATCAACCTCTATATGTCTTCTACACTACATCTGTAGTATACATTTCTTTATAGAGAGATAGATATCTCACTTATATTTAACTAGAGGCCCAGTGCACAAAATTCGTGCATGGGCGGTGTGGGGGGGTGTCCCCCAGCCCAGCCTGCACCCTCACCAATCTGGGACCCATCAAGGGATGTCCGACTGCCCACTTAGGCCCAATCCCATGGGGCAGTCGGACAGCCCTCTCACAATCCAGGACTGCTGGGTCCCAACCGCTCTGCCTGCCAGCCTGATCAGCCCCTAACCACTCCCCTGTAAGCCTGATTGATGTCTAACTGCTCCCCTGCTGGCCCAATTGCCCCCAACTGTCCTCCCCTGCCAGCCTGGTACTCCCAATTGCCCTTCCCTGCTGGCCTGATCTTCTGCCTGCCATCTTGTGGAGGCGATCTTGTGTCCACATGGGGGTGGCCCATCTTGTGTGTTGGAGTGATGGTCAATTTGCATATTACTATTTTATTAGATAGGATAACTGTTTGGGCTCTCTCCCCTCACCCCCGACAATACTCTGTACACAGTAGGTGTTTCAAAAGTGCTGTGTAATCTTATTGTCCTCAGCCTCTAGGAGCCTAGGTGGTTGTGGTGGGCAGAATAATGGCTCCTAAATATGTCTACACCCTAATCCTAGGAACCTGCAAATATTACCCTTATGTGGCTAAAGGACCTTGCCGATGTGATGGAATTAAGGGGTCCAGACGAGGATATTATCCTGTTATCTGGGAACTTGATGTAATCACAACAGTTCTTCTAAGAGTGACACAGGAGGAGTCAGAGGAGAAGGTGATGTGACCGTGGGAGTGAGGTCAGAGGGTGCAGTTTGAAGGTGGAGGAAGGGACCGCAAGCTGAGGCAAACAGGTGGTCACTGGAAGCAGGAAGTGCCCTGGAGGAGCCAGCTGCCACAACCTTGACCTCAGCCTGGTGAAACTGAGTTTGGATTTCTGACTTCCAGCACTAAAAGGCAATGCTTACTGTTGTTTTAAGCCATGAAGTTTGTGGTAATTTGTTATAGCAGCAACAGGAAACTACAAAATAGTATGCCTGGTGCCATGTCTGGGTGATCTTAGGGCAGTACAAGAGCCCTGCTGGACCAAGGGGTCAGGAAACAGGTGCAGACCAATCGGCTGACTCCCAGACACCTCTTTCTTTCCAGGCACTGGGCGGAGGAGACTCTGTCCTTGCAGCTTTGTGCATCCCTAAGGATTGAAATGTAAAATCCTGGCTGGAGGGGTTTCCTGGTGGGGAATTAGCAAATGAGACTAGCAATGCTGCTATGCCTGGGATTCCCCATTTGGAAATCATTTCCCCCTAAGACACCCACAGTGATGCAAACTAGCTGTTTTGGCTTTTCTCCAAAATACGTTCTCCCCAAATGAGGGAAACACCGCACTGCTGGATAAGATCGAGAAGTAAAAAAGAACAAAGCAGAAACATGTCTGAAAAATTTAATTCATGGGGAAAACAAGATGGCGGCATAGGTAAACACCGGAGTTTGCTGCCTCGAACAACCGCTTCAAAAATACAACTAAAAGACGGAACGGACATCATCCAGAACCACAGGAAGGCTGGCTGAGTGGAAATTCCACAACTAGAAGGAAAGAGAAAAGCATACCGAGACTCAGAGGAGGTGCAGTGTGGAAGTAAAATACTAAGGTGCGGAGGTGCATGTGGAGAGGGCTGGCGGCTGAGGGCGCAGTTGTCGTTTTCAATCGGGAGGGAGTCTCAGGCTCTGAGCTCCAGTTCCAGGTGAGTCTCTAAGGACCCAGACTCATACAGGAGAAGCGGGACTGTCTGGCATTGGTCGGAACTCGAGAGCAGCTTTCCCTCGGAGGGGCATGCAGCGATTGCCCAGACACTGAGAAGCAGAGCCTCTGAGAGCAGCCATAACTGCTAGCCCTGCCCTGTTGATCCCGTGGGACCAGCCCCGCCCAAGCCCTGCAGGAAGACCTTTGCTGGATAGCCTAAGGCAGAGGCTAGATTAGCACCTCCCTAGAGATCCAGGAGCCAGGAGCCATCCAGAGGTCAGAGTGGGACCATCCAGTTTGCAGCTCTGTGGAACCATAAAAGACACACTCACGGGGCAGACTCAGTGAGCACCAAAGCCCCATTGAAGCAAGTCTTGCCCTGGAGGGGTGTCTCCAGCACAGAAGTTCTCCCACTGCAGACACAGCTGATTCTTGTAGCCAATTGGCCTGGAGGTCAATTCCTCCCAGTGATTCCTCTACAATCAAGACTTAACTACAACGAGACTGTGCACAAAGACCACAAGGTGTTGCACCAAGAGTGTCCTCCTCAGGTAATTGGGGAGGCTGAACCACTGGGCCCTAGCGGACACTTAGCACAGAAAACCACTTTATCAACACAGGGAAGCATAAAAATGCAGAGACAAAGAAAAAGGACAAAAATGACAGAAATGGAGGAAAGCAAACTACTGGATATAGAGTTCAAAACCACACTTTTAAGGTTTTTCAAGAATTTTCTAGAAACTGCCGATAAACTTAATGAGATCTACAAGAAATCTAATGAGACCCTCGAGGTTGTGATAAAGGACCAACTAGAAATTAAGCATACACTGACTGAAATAAAAAATATTATACAACTCCCAACAGCAGACTAGAGGATCACAAGAATCAAGTTAACGATTTGAAATACGATGAAGCAAAAAACACCCAACTGGAAAAGCAAAATGAAAAAAGAATCCGAAAATACGAAGATAATGTAAGGAGCCTCTGGGACAGCTTCAAGTGTACCAACATCCTAATTATAGGGGTGCCAGAAGAAGAGAGAGAGCAAGATATTGAAAACCTATTTGAAGAAATAATGACAGAAAACTTCCCCTACCTGGTGAAAGAAATAGACTTACCAGTCCAGGAAGCGCAGAGAACCCCAAACAAAAGGAATCCAAAGAGGACCACACCAAGACACATCATAATTAAAATGCCAAGAGCAAAAGACAAAGAGAGAATCTTAAAAGCAGCAAGAGAAAGAAACTCAGTTACCTACAAGGGAGTACCCATATGACTGTCAGCTGATTTCTCAACAGAAACTTTGCAGGCCAGAAGGGAGTGGCAAGAAATATTCAAAGTGATGAATGCCAAGAACCTACAACCAAGATTACTTTATCCAGCAAAGTTATTATTCAGAATTGAAGGTCAGATAAAGAGCTTCACAGATAAGGAAAAGCTAAAGGAGTTCATCTCCACCAAACCAGTATTATATGAAATGCTGAAAGGTATCCTTTAAGAAGAGGAAGAAGAAAAAGGTAAAGATACAAACTATGAACAACAAATACACATCTATCAACAAGTGAATCTGAAAATCAAGTGAATAATCTGATGAACAGAATGAACTGGTGATTATAATAGAATCAGGGGCATAGAAAGGGAGTGGACTGACTATTCTTGGGGGGGGAAAGGGGTGAGGGGGATGCGGGAAGAGACTGGACAACAATTGTGCACCTATGAATGAGGACAGTGGGTGGGGAGTGAGGGAGGAGGGTGGGGTGGGAACTGGGTGGAGGGGAGTTATGGGGGGGAAAAAGAGGAACAACTGTAATAATCTGAACAATAAAGATTTAATTAAAAAAATTTAATTCATGAGGGGCCAAATACTTGGAATAATACAGCAGAGACTAAGCCTGTGAGTTAGAATATCAGACTGAGGGTCTCTCCTAGAAGGTTACAGGAATGTTCAAGAGATAGAAAATGTAAAATAAAAGCCAAATTGAAGAACACAGAAGACAGAAATAGAAATGCTGACATTCATCTGATAAGAGTCAGATGAATGTCATAAACGAAAGAGAAAGCCATAAACAAAGAAATCACAGAGATTAACTTCCTAGAATAACAGATTTAAAAACCCATATTGAGATACAGAGAACCACACACATAGACACATGAGAGGGACACAGGAGGAGTTTGTTGAAGAAAACAGATCATGTATTAAACCATAAAGGAAGCCACCATAAATACCAAGGGACAAGTATCATACAGACCACATATCCTATCTAATAATAGACAAACATGGTAATTGACCATACCTTCGCCATGCCTCCCATTAGCTAATCAGCACTATATGCAAATTAACCACCAACAAAGATGGTAGTTAATTTGCATACTGCAGGCAGGGTGGGACAGCGCCATCCTGCCTGCCCTGCCACCATCTGGGCCTGCTATCTGTGACCCAGGGTGGCGGGCGTCCATGTGCAACCTGACCCCGGGTGGCCAGGTGGTGCAGCAGCGATCGGCCAGCCCACCTGGCTCCATCTGGGCATCCTGGGGCAGCGTCCCAACCCCCGGATCGGCCCTGCCGTGTGCGCAACCAGGGGAGGTGGGGCAGGCACTGAGGGATCGGGCCTGCCATCTACCACCTGGGGAGCGGGCCTAAGCCAGCAGGTGGTTATCTCCCAGGGGTCCCAGACTATGAGAGGACACAAGTGGCGCTGAGGGACACCCTCCTACCTCCGCACAAATTTTTGTGCACTGGGCCTCTAGTACAACTATAAAACATATTGGGCCCATTTCACTGGTGAATATAGATGCATAATCCTATATAATAAAAGTGTAATATGCTAAGTGTCCAACCAATAGGTCGACTGCTCTACCAGTCGCTATGATGTGCACTCACCACTAGTGGGTAAATGTCTGACCGGTAGGTTAGCTTGCTGCTAGGGTCCAGCTGATCAGGACTGGGCAATAGGGCCAGACACACCATGGAGCCCCCCCTTAATTCCTCCCTGGCCGGCCGGCCCCCATCATCCCTGATCGGGACTGGAGGAGACTGCCCTGATCAGCCCTGATTGCCGGCCAGGATGAGGAACCCCATCTGTACACAAATTTGTGCACCAGGCCTCTAGTTCTTAAATAAAACATTAACTGAATCCAACAATGCTTTTATAAACACACCATGATGAAGCTAGTAGATCTATAAACACATGAATGACATTAGATATATCATAGCATCATGGGTAGATCTAAAAGCCATAAAGCCAAGTAAAGTAAGAAACAGAAAAACATTTTACATAAAATAAAAACACAACAAAGACCAATATATATTTTGGAGGAAAGTTTAAATCCTGACTCTGCCACCTGGTTGTTGAATCGTCTTAAGTAATTTTCTTCATCTTATCAGTAAAATAGAGATAATAATAGAACTTACAAGTTGTGACCATTAAGTGAGTAATAAATGGAAAGCCCCAACAGTGGTTCTCAACCTTCTGGCCCTTTAAATACAGTTCCTCATGTTGTGACCCAACCATAAAATTATTTTTGTTGCTACTTCATAACTGAAATGTTGCTACTGTTATGAATCATAATGTAAATATCTGATATGCAGGATGGTCTTAGGCGACCCCCGTGAAAGGGTCGTTCGACCGCCAAAGGGTTGAGAACTGCTGCCTTAGAACAATGCCTAGTAAGTAGTCAATACATGTGAGCTATTATTTGCTACTATTAAAAGTGTCCAGAGCAAGGATTGGGTGGTATTCTTTGAAATCCAAGGCCTACTTACCTTGCCTGGCATCTGAGTAGCATCTAGTAAATGTTTAAGGAGTTGAATTAAAAATTATAACCTATGTGAGAATAAAACTGGAACATAGGGTAGGAGTAACTTCAGACCTATAATTCCCTGTTTTATTTCAGAAAGACTTAGTGCAGTAAGAAGTCAGTAGCCTGCCCAGTTGTCCAAAGATGAGCATAAGCAGATGAATATGGAGTAAAAATAGCTCAGGCCATAGAAAAGGCCAAAGCATGGAGAAAGCCCTGGTAGCCTCTAAAACATTTGTTGGAAAAGTTTTTGTTCTTTCCAAGTATTTTGTCTGGTGAACTAAACACTGAATAAATATAATACATGAACATGTTGGATAGTGGCTTCAAAAAGTTACATAGATTTACCATCTTAGCACCTTAGAGCTGGAAGGGATCTTGGACACCTTACCTCTTCAGATCTCTATTTCCTTATCTATAAATGAAGGAAAATGGAAATGGCTTCTCTAACGTCACATACCCACTTATGCCAAAACCAGGACCCATGTCAGTGCCGGGTCCACCACAGTCTGCTGCTGCCATCATAATTAATTGTGATAATTATATAGATACATTCCCTTCTCAGTCCTATTAAGTCTGTTCCTCCTTCTGTAACTCTCCTCCCAGCTGCCTTTGGTTGGTTAGTATTGATCAGACTGGAAATCTATCATATTGTAGAAGGGCATACTAGTAGAATGTGTTAAGTTAATGACTCACAAAAAATATATAGGTTAGTAAATGAGTGTAGAAATTTGATAAGATACCAAACACAAGACAACAGAAGGTTGACGATCTTTTAGTGACAGGAATGAGATAAGCCAAGAAAACTTTTTTTTAAAGCCTAGAAGTAACTCTGGTTTCTCTTCAGATCGCATAAATCTTTCGCCTTTTACTAAAGCCTAGAAGTAGACTAAAAGTCTTGGGGAAAAAACAAAAAGGACTTCAACAATGTTATTTCCAGGTGCCTTCAATTGTGGTAATTTAGTTCATCATAATATTTTGGTGTGTATTTTAATTAACTGCATTCAGTTTCATTCCCTTTAAGATTATAAAGGACATAGAGTCAAGCAATAAGTAATATGGTGAACTGAATTAAAATAGTTTTATAGTAAAGACCTATCAAAGTCAAAGAATTAGATAGTTTCTCTCAATGTCCTTTTCACCTAAATTCATCATATGAATTGGGTGATTTATACAAATAATATTAAATAATTAGACTGGGGGAAGGTGTGCATTTTGATTTGTCCCATTCTTTGGAAACTTCTTGGTCATTCCCACCACGTGACCTCATGACGTGTTTTTCACCGCTCTGAGCCTCACAGTTCTCTTCTGTAAAACATGGACAATATCAGTCTCACCTCAGGGTTGTAGATACATCTCTGAGTGTCTGAAAGCACCAATAAAATACCTACCTAGCACATAGTAAACACTCCAAATTTTTTGCTCCCTGCTGCCATTGAACCCTTTTCATTCCTTTTCTTTCATTTCTTCAAGGATAGCAAATTATTCTTACCTTAGGCATTTAGGTTATCTAGGGAGTTCTTGCCTAATTTCTAGGGAAGTAGTACTGGATAATACTCCTTCCCAAGTCCAATCTCATCTCTCTTAATGCAAATGGTTACAGAAAAGAAAGGAACCTTTCAGTGGTGGGTTCTTCTACCCTCCACATGAGATAGAATTGTACAAGTGGAAGAGCATCCTGGTTACTGAAGTGCTTTGATTATAAGCACCACCTCCTACATGTAACATGAGACTTAGTATAAAGCTCCAAAAGAGGCAGGTAGCTTACATATCAGCAAAGTTGTTTCTTTTGGATTTTCCTCCAGAGGTCTGTCTGGCAAGGCAGCTATCCCGGAGTCTTTGAGACACCTGGAATTTATTTTCCCAAAAGGAAAGAGGCAGAACTCTTGCTGTATTTCTTTCCTCACTCCAAATATTTATCTAGTTTTCCAATATTTTTCTTAGATATATTTGCTTTATTGATTTTTAAAGTGATCTTTATTTTCTATGTTTAAACTTATTATGAGATTGTTTATTGTTTCTGTTCTATTATTCTGTTGTCCCATTCCTGCAATAGTGACTTATTTATAGACTAGAGGCCCGGTGCACAAAAATTTGTGCACTCGGGGGGGGGGGGGAGGGTGCCGGAAGCCGGTCCATCCTTGCTGCTTGACACAGTCGCTGCAGGAAAGAAACATCTGCACAGCATATGTTTCAAGGGACCTGGCGTATATAGCATACTGTTCTTAATATGTTTGCTCCCCTTAGCGCTGTGTGTTTTAACCAAGGTCACCTCTCCGAGAAAGGTTGTTTCCCCAGGTAGGAATTTTTCCCTGAAGTCAGGGAGGGGATGCCTCTCCTAGAAAGGTTGTTTCCCCAGGTAGGAATTTTTCCCTGAAGTCAGGGAGGGGGTGAAACTCCTTAACTAAGTGCCAGGCGGGTAGTTAATCACTTAAGCTACATAATCTTTACTCCCTGGAATGGAGATAAGAAACGCCCTAACCTTTGTAATAGAAATTGACAGGATTAAAATCAACTGGTAAAAATACGGATGTAACAAGACAATAAACAGCAGAGCCTCTCTAGAGATCCAGACCAGAACTTGGCTGGAGATCCTGGCTAGAGATCCTGGCTAGGCTGCTGATCAACTGAACGCTGTCTCGGTGTTCTTCCTTCTTCGCCGACTCCGTCCACACCTTTGGGGACCCCTGGACCCGCTGGGGTTGGACCCCGGCAGGAGGGGGGGTCCCTCAGCCCGGCCTGTGCCCTCTCGGAGTCTGGGACCCCTCAGGAGATAATGACCTGCTGGCTTAGGCCTGCTCCCGAGTGGCAGAGGGCAGGCTCAGTCCCTAGGTGCAGCCCCTGGTTGGACTCAGAGCAGGGCCAATTGGGGAGTTGGGGCGCCGCCCCCTGTCATACACAGAGCAGGGTCGATGGGGAGGTTGCAGCGCCACCCCCTGTCATGCACAGAGCAGGGCCATAAGGGGGGTTGGGGCTCTGTACCCTGTCATGCACAGAGCAGGGCCAATCAGGGGCTTGGGGCGCAGCCCCCTGTCACGCACAGATCAGGGCCCATCAGGGGGGTGGGGCGCCACCCTCTATCACCCACAGAGCAGGGCCGATCAGGGGGTTGGGGCGCCGCCACTCTCACACTCAGGGCAGGGCCCATGGGGAGGTTATGGCCCTACCCCGTCACACACAGAGCAGGGCCCGTGGGGGGCGAGAGGGTTGGGGCGCTGCACCCTGTCACACACAGAGCCGCAGGGCGATCAGGGGGCTTGGGCGCTGCCCCCTGTCACACTGATCCCAGTGCTGGGAGGCATATTACCCTTTTACTATATAGGGTAGAGGCCTGGTGCATGGGTGGGTGCCAGCTGGTTTGCCCTGAAGGGTGTCTTGGATCAGGGTGGGGGTCCCCACTGGGGTGCCTGGCCAGCCTGGGTGAGGGGATGATGGCTGTTTGCAGCTGGTCACACACTCTTCAGTGTTGGGGTCCCCACTGGGGTGCCTGGCCAGCCTGGGTGAGGGGCTGAGGGCTGTTTTCAGACTGGCGGGTGACGGAAGCTCCCAACCGCTCCTTTTTTTTTTTTTTTTTTTTTTTAAATTCTGGGCCAGCTTTAGCTCTGAGGCTCCAGCTCTTAGGCCTCTGCTGCTGAAAGTAGGTAATGGAAACAATGTATAACTCCAGCTCTGACTCCAGCTCTGAGATCCCAGCTCGCTGAAAGAGTCTATATTTGTTACAATGTTTCTTAAACTGCAGGCTCAGAGGCCTGCAAGGCAGGCGGGGAACGTTGGAGTCCTCCGTCACTGAAGCAAGCAAGCCTCATGTTAGTTTCAAGCTGCCTGGTTGCCGGCCGCCATCTTGGCTGACAGTTAATTTGCATATCTCACTGATTAGCCAATGGGAAGGGTAGCGGTCGTACGCCAATTACCATGTTTCTCTTTTATTAGATTAGATATACTATTGTCACATATTTTTAAATGTCTGGTGGAGCAAGCTCCTTATTGCTAAACCCACTTCCAATTTTTATTATTTTCTCATGTGTTTTTCTGCCAGCAATCTTTTAGAAGCATCCTTGATTGACTGTAATTTTGATTTGGATTGTACCAAATTTATAGATTAATTTGGTTTTATCCAGAAATACCTCACTTATTATACATATTTTTTTATATATTCTTCGCAATGTTATATGTTTTATCGTTTTTCCCATATAAACTCTTTGTATTGCTGAGAAAATTTATTTCTAGTTTTCTTTTTTTAAAGTAAACTGTGATGTTTTTACTGTGTCAAGGTAGCTAATTAGGAATTGTGTTTCCCAAAATTCTTTCTCCTGTTGCCCCAGGTTTAGAGTGACCACAAGAGAAATTTGTGTAAGATTTAGGAATTAGGAACGAATCAGTGGCTACTGTGCTCAGAAGGTCATCTTGGGTCAGAGGTGGTGAGGGCCGTATGTGGAGCTGCTAGTGGGTTCCACTTTGTCCTTGCTTCTCCCAGCACCACATACTATTTCTCACTGCTGACCACCTGACTGACTGACTTGGTGCACCACTAGATAGAAACAAATGCAAGATGTTTATAATAGGGGAATCTGTGTGTCAGGTGAGGTGTGTGTGGAGGGGGGTGGGGGAGTATTTGGGAACTGTTATCTGCTCAATTTTTCTGTTAACCTAAAAATGTTCTAAAAATAAAATCTTTTAATTTGAATCTCTTGTTTCTGACCAAATGTTACTCTCTGTATATGACACAAGGTTCAGGAAGACACAGCCTGAGCTGACCAGGCAGCAGACATGATAAATTCCCTATCCTGCTATGATCTGGGCCCCTTCCCAACCTTTCTTATAAGCCTCTTACTTTATATTTTTCCTGTCACATTTTTGTCTTTACAATTAGAATGCTCAAGTTCTTTTGTTCCTATGTAATAAAATATTTGGCAATAGAATGTACTTCCTTTTCTATGTAAACTATCCCAAAATACTTACTATATTTGGTGTGTTTCACAATATAAGGGAAAAGGAAATAGGGCTAAAAACCAAGTCAACCTCTTTCTCACGTTCTTTGCTGTAAATCTCTGATTCACTTTTTAATACTCTGGATTTTAAATCAGGCAAGCTGACAATCATACTTGGTAAAAGGTTTTCAAAAGGAGCTCTGAACTACTGGGGCTCTGGACCTTTTTGATTTTATTAAATAGGGTTGGTGACATTTAACCCTCTTCCTCCCTTTTGATTGTCTCTGCAGAGCTTGCTGAAACCAGAAAGGCTAACTCATCTTGCTAGCTATCCATCAGTCATTTGGAGACAAAAGGTCACAAAATGCTTTTGCTTTTAAGGACAAAAGAATATTGCTCATGAGATTTTTATTTTTTGGCACGTAACTAGCTGCTGTGGTCAGTTGCGAAAGAAATTTCTGTGATTTTAATGGTACAGAAGCATGTATATAATCAGGAGATATTAAATATGTCACATTATGGGTGAGCTAATAGTGATGCAGCTAATGAAGTCAAGAAACACTGATATACTAAATCCTCAAACTAGGTGGGTCTGTTAGGTTCTCCTACCTTGGCACTTTTTATGGTGGGTCTTGACACCGTTTCAGTTGGACTACAAAGTAGAAGTCATTTCATAAAACTTTATTTATTTATTTTTTTACTTTATTTATTTTTTTTAATTAAATCTTTATTGTTCAGATTATTACATTTGTTCCTCTTTCCCCCCCCCCCATAACTCCCCTCCTCCCAGTTCCTGCCCCACCCTCCACCCTCACTCCCCACCCACTGTCCTCATCCATAGGTGCACGATTTTTGTCCAGTCTCTTCCCCCATCCCCTACACCCCTTTTCCCCCCAAGAATAGTCAGTCCATTCCCTTTCTATGTCCCTGATTTCTATTATAATCACCAGTTCATTCTGTTCATCAGATTATTTATTCACTTAATTCTTAGATTCACTTGTTGATAGATGCGTATTTGTTGTTCATAATTTGTATCTTTACCTTTTTCTTCTTCCTCCTCTTAAAGGATACCTTTCAGCATTTCATATAATACTGGTTTGGTGGTGATGAACTCCTTTAGCTTTTTCTTATCTGTGAAGCTCTTTATCTAACCTTCAATTCTGAATGATAGCTTTGCTGGATAAAGTAATCTTGGTTGTAGGTTCTTGGCATTCATCACTTTGAATATTTCTTGCCACTCCCTTCTGGCCTGCAAAGTTTCTGTTGAGAAATCAGCTGACAGTCGTATGCGTATTACCTTGTAGGTAACTGAGTTTCTTTCTCTTGCTGCTTTTAAGATTCTCTCTTTGTCTTTTGCTCTTGGCATTTTAATTATGATGTGTCTTGGTGTGGTCCTCTTTGGATTCCTTTTGTTTGGGGTTCTCTGTGCTTCCTGGACTTGTAAGTCTATTTCTTTCACCAGGTAGGGGAAGTTTTTTGTCATTATTTCTTCAAATAGGTTTTCAATATCTTGGTCTCTCTCATCTTCTGGCACCCCTATAATTCTGATGTTGGTACGCTTGAAGCTGTCCCAGAGGCTCCTTACACTATCCTCGTATTTTTGGATTCTTTTTTCATTTTGCTTTTCCGGTTGGGTGTTTTTTGCTTCTTCACATTTCAAATCGTTGACTTGATTCTTGTGCTCCTCTGGTCTGCTGTTGGGAGTCTGCATAATATTCTTTATTTCAGTCAATGTATGCTTAATTTCTAGTTGGTCCTTTATCACAACATCAAGGGTCTCATTAGATTTCTTGTAGATCTCATTAAGTTTATCGGCAGTCTCTAGAAGACTCTTGAAAGACCTCAAAAGTGTGGTTTTGAATTCTATATCCAGTAGTTTGCTTTCCTCCAGTTCTGTCATGTGTGTCCTGTTTCTTTGTGTTGGCATTTCTTATGCTTTGCTGTGTTGATAGAGTGGCTTTCTGTGCTAAGTGTCCCAGTTACCTGAGGTAGACACTCTTGGTGCACCCCCTTGTGGTCTTTGTGCACAGTCTTGTTGTAGCTAAGCCTTGATTGTTGTAGGTAACACTGGGAGGGATTTGACCTCCAGGCCAATTGGCTGTGAGAATCAGCTGTGTCTGCAGTGGGAGAACTTCTGTCCTGGATCTTTAGGGTGGCGCTAATCTAGCCTCTGCCTGAGGCTAACCAGAAAATGCCTCCGTGCAAGGCTTGGGTGGGCCGGTTCCAGGGGATCAAGAGGGTGGGCGGAGCGAGCAGTTATGGCTGCTCTCAGTCCCGTCCCCAGAGGCTCTGCTTCTCAGTGTCCCAGCAACTGCTGCAAACCTCAGAGAGAAAGCTGCCCTCTAGTTCTGACCTATGCCAGACAGTCCCGCTTCTCCTGTTTGAGTCTGGGTCCCCAGAGACTCGCCCGGAACTGGAGCCCAGAGCCTGAGACTTCCTCCCAATTGAAAAAGACAACCGCACCCTCAGCCGCCAGCCCACTCCGCACGCACCTTCGCACCTTTGTATTTTACTTCAGCACTGTGCCTCCTCTGAGTCTCAGTATGCTTTTCTCTTTCCTTGTAGTTGTAGAATTTTCCCTCAACCAGCCTTCCTGTGGTTCTGGGTGATGTCCGTTCCGTCTTTTAGTTGTATTTTTGAAGTGGTTGTGCGAGGCAGCAATCTCCGGTGTTTACCTATGCTGCCATCTTGGATTCTCCCCATAAAACTTTAAAGACATGATTTGTTCAGTTTACTAGAGTGACATTTGCACTAATGGTAGATAAAATCGCTTGTACCTTAGGACCAGTCTAGGCAGTGGCACCAAACTGTCCCCATAGTCATTGTATTCTTTTCTACCAGGCACTGCAGTATAATTTGTGATTATCATTATGTCCTGCCCTGACCTATTCGTCATGACTTTCTCAATTATTCTAACATGTTTTATCAATGAAAATTTACACTTCAGATTAATAAATGCTGGCTCTTGAGGAAAAGCACTTATACAATTGTTTGAGTTCCGAGCTCAAGTAGCTTCTTTTTTTTTCTTTCTCTCTTTTTTTGTTTTAAAATATGTTTTTTAATGATTTTAGAGAGGGAGATAGGGAGAGGGAGAAAGAGAAACATTGGCTACCTTCTGCCTGCCCCCTACTGGCAATCAAGCCTGCAGCCTGGGGAATGTGCCCTGATAGGGAATCAAACCTTCAACTTCTCAGTGCATGGGACCACACTCAACCAACTGAGCCACACTGGCCAGAGCAACTAGCCGCTTTTTCCATGTAACACCATATTTATTGAAAGAATGATCGACAGCTTGTGTATTTGACAGACATTTTTCTCAAACATGAGAAGCTTGAGTCTGACACTTCAACGGAAACAATGTGCAGTATTTATGGCCAGTGATAAAATTTGAGCTTTTACTGTAAGTGAAAATTAATATTTTGTAAAATTTTCATCTGCTACCATGAATTTGACAGCTTGGCAATACTTAAAGACTTTTCAAATGAGATCATTAGTGATGTGAACAAATGTAATTTTTTGATATTGTATGATAGTAGTGCCAACATTTCAAGATCTACTTGTATTTTTCAAAAGGCCAATGCATAATGTTACAAAATTTGAATTGTGATAAAGACCAATGGATTTTAATGTACTGGTTTTAGATTCCACATTGAATCAACCATTAAAAAACTATCACTTGTTGAAGTTTGATGTAATATCAAAGAATAGCCACAATGTTCTAAAATGGCTATAAAATACTTCTCTTTTTACTTTACTTCTTTTTTTGCTCTTTTTTTCAATTACATATCTGTGTGAGGCTAAATTTTCTTCATCTACTTCAACCAAAAGCATACATTGTAACAGACTGAATACACAAGTGGATTTGATAATCCAACTCATCTATCTTAAATCAGACAAAGCCCTGGCCAGGTGGCTCAGTTGGTGGGGGTGTCATCCCACACACCAAAAGATTGTGGGTTTGATTCCTGGTCAGGACACATACCTAGGTTTTGGGTTCGATCCCCAGTTGGGGCATGTACAGGAGGCAGCTAATTGATGCTTTTCTCTTACATCAATTTTTTTTTCTCTTCTCTTTTTCACTCCTCTCTCTCTCTAAAAATCAACAAAAACATATCTTTGGCTGAGGATTTTTAAAAAAAGATAGGAAAAAATGTGAAACAATGTCACTTTTCTCACTGACATTTTTGTTTGAGAAATATAGTTATTTTTCATAAGAACATGTTATTTATATTAATATGCAATTGGGTTAATTGTTAGTAAATTCTTCATAAAATCTCACTGCTATTTATTTTTAATCCTCACCCCAGGATATGTTTTTATTGAGAGAGAAAAAGAGAGAAAGAGAGAGAAACATCAATGTGAGAGAGAAACATGGGTTGGTTGCCTTTTGCAGGCCCCCAACCGGGGACCAAACCCACAACCTTTTGGTGTACAGGACAACGCTCCCACCACGTGGCCAGGGCATCACTGCTTTTTTATGTTTTTCACAGCGCCTGAGACAGTGCTGGACTTAATAAATGCTCAGTAAATATGAACAGAAACAATGTGAACTTCTTTACCAACTTTATAGGCTGTGTTTCTGTGGCTGTGGCCTTTGTAGCAAAGATGGTCCCTGAGTATAAAGCACAGCTCACCAATTCCAATACATGCTCTTGGAAGACTGTGTAACTGAAAATGTAAAAGATCTAACTACTTGCCTGTTGGCAGTTATCACTTCATACCATCCTCAGTTTGCTTATCATTGATGTGATGACTGACATGTTCACTTTGGTTTCTGTTTCTATTTATCAAGGTTAGTGATCAAACACTCAACCCGAAGAAGCTTAATTCGCTGCTGAAAAAAAGATACAAAAATCCTTCTCTTCAAGAAGTTTACAAATGAAGGTGATTATTCTTTTTAGAAAGAATTTATTGGGGCTGTGGTAGGTGGGTGCAGTACAAAGTCTTACAAGATGGGGACCTTACCCTCTAAAATCTCCTTGTGTGATGGGAAACACAAGTCTGATCAATGTGTGTGGAAGCAGAAACATTACATTTGAAATCCTATACTCTGAGAGCACTATCATTTGATTAACTCTTGTTATTGTGAGCTTCTGTGAAAGGAGGACAAAATTGTAACAGCCATCTCAATGACCAAAAACTTCTCTGGGTTAATTTTTTTTTTTTTTATTTTTTATAAAAAGACATCGAGTGGTAGAATTCAAGTAAATACAACTACTGCTGATAGCAGTAATGACAGTTGTAAAATTCAACAACTTAATTTTAATTAACAGTAAGTATAATCTGTGACTATCTTCATGTCATCCCCTAGCCATGTGTCATGACTTTCTAAAATCTCTTAAAGCATGGTTTACAGACAGAAGTTTACATTTTAAATAAGTGAATAAGTGAGTGCAGACTTTTGTAATAAAAACAGTTGTCTACAACCCAAAGTCAAATCTTCTTCTGTCACCATGTATTTGACTGCCTTTACCCTTCACTAATATACAGATGATGTATCATAGAATAGTATACTTGGAACCTATATAATTTTATTAACCAATGGCACCCCAATAAATTTAATACATCCGCAAAAGAACCAGTTGTGAGCAGGAGGGTCATTATTTCTGTCATCTTAATGGAAGAAAATCACAACAGAAAAATCTGCCATTCAACATTTCTAGGTACCACCATCTCAGTTCTTTAATCAGTCAACCAAATCTCTTTGTTAAATACACTAATAATAAATCCAATTGTTTAAAATCCAGGAAACAGAGAAAGACCCTTAAGTAACCTGCTTAGCTAATTCAGTATTTCTCCTTAAACAGCAATCACAACTATTTATTGGGCATTGCTTTTTTAAAATATATTTTATTGATTTTTTTACAGAGAGGAAGGGAGAGGGATAGAGAGTTAGAAACATCGATGAGAGAGAAACATCGATCAGCCGCCTCCTGCACACCTCCCACTGGGGATGTGCCCGCAACCAAGGTACATGCCCTTGACCAGAATCGAACCTGGGACCCTTCAGTTTGAAGGCCAACGCTCTAGCGGCTAGGTAGCCACTGAGCCAAACCAGTTAGGGCAGGCACTGCTTTTTTTTTTTTTTTTTGTAGTCCTCACCGGAGGCCCGAGGATATGTTTCTATTTACTTTTAGAGAGAGAGAGAAGGGGCAGGGTGGGGGGAGAAATATTGATGTGAGAAAGAAACATTGATCAGTTGCCTTCCATATGTCCCCAGCCAGGGGTCAAACCCACAATCTAGATATGACACTCCAACCAATTGAGCCACCCAGCTAGGGCTTTTTGAGCAATCTTGAGCACTTACAATAGGAAGACATCTTGCTAAGTGCTGGAAGGGATTAAAAAATGATATGGATCACGGCGCTTGGTTCATATTTTCTTCCTTTAAATTTTTTTTTTCCAATTTCAAGTATTTGAGGATGTGGGACATGTTATTCTGATCAACATTATATTTATTTACCTCAGACAAATTTGGGGGATTTGAATTAAAGCACAACTGTTGATATCCACAAATTTCATTCCAGTAACCGTGCAGCTATTGTCTAGCCATCACCTATCACCACATGCAGGAGAGGGTATGGTACTTCCTAGTTCAGATTTTTTAAAAATTATATTTTTATTGATTTCAGAGAGGAAGGGAGAGGGAGAAATAGAAACATCAATGATGAGAAAGAATCACTGATTGGCTGCCTCCTGCATGCCCCCCACTGGGGATTGAGCCTGCAACCTGGGCATGTGCCCTGAGTGGGAATCATGCCTCCTGGTTCACAGGTTGACTCTCAACCACTGAGTGACACCAGTTGGGCCAGATTTATTTTAGAATCCCACATCACCACTGGACCTGTTAGTATGCTCAGAACCTATACTTTCTGAGGCGACTTGAGTGGCTACAAACAGCATGATGAAGCCTGTGGCTTGTGACAAATCTGGCTTCTGTCCTTGTGAGCAGAGGTTTCATTTTATGAGGCACCATGCAAGGATGCCATGAATTTGAATCCAGCTTCACTGTGCTTAGCACACGGTCTGGCACACTGGAGACTCAGGCGTATGTTAGTTCTGCCACCACAACCACCAGATGAGGGTAGGCAATTATTCCCTGAGCCTAAAGTGAGAATACCCATTATATTTACCTTGCAATGTTATTGCAGAAATTATAAGAAAGATTACATAAAAAGTAAGTAGGATAGTGGCCCAAAAATAGTAGATCTAAAGAACTTACAGCTGCTATTATTACTGGTGTTAAGCTCACTATTATTATTACTATTGAGTTGGAAGAATATCTACTTCTGCTAAGCCACCCACTCAGTACAACACGTCATGGCAATGGAATATAGCAAATCTGCTCTTAAGCGTTGACATTTTCAAAACAGATAAAACTTCACATCAACAGGCTGTTTTGATAATTGGAAATTAACATCTTGTATATTTGTTTTGTAGGTGCACCATAAAAAGCTCTTTGCTAACACACTGATAGCATCTTTTATTTTCTTTCACTCAATCAGAACTTTTCTGTGCCAAACAATTAGTCATGCTTTCATCAAAAGCAACCACAACTAACAAAATGTTGATGTTCTACAGAACTTCATTATTCTTACCTTTTCATAGTTGTCATGGGAAATTAAGATCAGATAAGAGTCATAGCCTACAGCATAGGAAATATATGATTCAGAAAACAGCACAGGATCTTTTTCTTGTTGTCACATGATGCAGAGTGGCTTTGGGCTAAAAGCATTCTTGCTCCACAGATTTATTCATTTTATGATTGTCAGAGTCATTGAAAGTAAATTCTAGATTGTACTAAAGGAAAATAACAAAGATACTAAATAGCAAATGTCTCTTGTGTCTGACAGAAAATTTTTATGCTTTTGATTGATTCAGATCTTTGGGAAAAATGGAAGTTAAGTGATAGACAAAAAACAACATCAAACATGGATGCTAGAGGTGAACATTGTTGCATGATACCTTTACTTTGTTGATTAGTTGCAAATTGTGTTCTAGTACTATATTCTCCTTTTTAAAAAAGATATTGGAAAATAACATAATTCTTAAGTTTTGTAGAGTTCGATATTATGGCATAATTCCCAATTGTATTATTTTTTCCCTTCATCCTTTCAGTAATAGATTCTTCAACATTCTAGTTGGACACACTGACTCCATTCCCTAAGTCCCCTAGAAGCTAGGTATGTGATTAAATTCCTGTCAGTGGGATGTGATCTTCTCTTTAAAAAGAAGCTGGTTGCTAGGTATTCTCTTCCTGTGGGGTGGAATGGAGAAGAGATGTGCAGACAAGAACAACATCATGGGGAATAGTGGAGCCACAAGGTTGAAGGGTACACCAAAAAGTGAATTTGACTCTATGAAAATTAGATCTTAACAAAAAAAAAAAAATAGAAAAAAATTTAAAAGAGCTGTGTTTCTGGGGGACCTCATGGAACAGAGTCAGTCTTGCCCACAACCTCTGCACTCCTCTGTTAAAGGAACATATGCTTCAATCCGGTTGCAACTAGGATTACCCCCTAATTACTAGGGATGCTCTAAAATTCCCACCTATACTATTTGCCCATTGGCTGAAGGGCTTGTGAGACACAGTATATGTTAAAAGGAAAAAGGAAAATGATTTCTCTAATGCTTTTTTCCAAGGTGATAGATGAAGCTAAACTTCACATTACAAGAACTTTTTAGCTTAGTATGTGTCCTCAGCACTTGTACCAGTTTTCATTTTTCTCTTGTTTGTTAAATGAAATTAAAATGTGCTATAAGTTTTCAAAATGGCGGCCAAGTATGTGGATATATCCTGTGCCTTCTCATGGAGCAGATAGAAGGTACAACTAAATCGAATAACATCCACCCGGAATTGGCAAATTAAACACAACTGGTGAGACAATCCACAGCTGGAAAAGGCAGAGGATGCCTGGAGAATGGTAGGATTGAGGATCTGGGCTGGAGAGGTGCGCGACCAACGGGATGAGAGGGTCAGAGGGAACCTGCTCTGCACCAAGTCTGTGTCTCTTGGGGACATGAGTAACACTCAACTGTGGAAGGGAGGTCCACAGGGCTGCTAGCAGCCAGGGAATCTAGATCTAAGTCCACAGCTGTGAGAGGCTGCACCCAGAAAGGCAGCCTGAAGAACTGCCAGAGCTGCATGGTACTGGGTAAGCGGAGGGGCGTGGGGAGAGAAATTCACAGTGGTGCAGTTGTTTTGCCTTTGTAGTTTCCCTGATTTTACTCACTAAACCCAGTTCATAGGACCTTCCAATTACAAACACTTACTGAGGCTGTGGTGCAGGTACAGGTGCAGTTTTGTGGAGGCTGGGGAGAGGCTGTAGAGAGGATCAGGACAGGGAGAGGTGACCAGGAATCTGGCACTGACACTTCCAGACCCTCCAACCCTAAGCAGACATTTTTTCTCCTGAAAGGCCAGCCCCTTCCAGCAGCCACAGGGCAACTAGTGCAGCTGCACCCAGCCTCAAGCTTTGCAGAGGAAACAAAGACTCCGAATAGCCCCAGAAAGCCCTCGGGGGATTGGGTTGAGGGGCCATTTGGTCCAGGAAACCAATACAGCAACACCCCCACCTAAAGCCTGTGTCAGAAATAGATGCTTGAGTAATTAAGACTGACAGTAGGCAGACAAGCAAAGCGGGCAGATTGGTCTCGCCTGCTTGCAACCAAGGCTGTAGAGACAGACACAGAGGAGTGGTGGATTGCTGAGAACTTCAACACGGTGCTGACTACCTAACAGGAAACTGAGAAGTGGCAGACAGAACAGTAGAGTGCAGTCTTAAACCAGGCCCCATGGGACATTAAAACTCAGCTGAAGTGAATGACAGTTCACTTTTTTATTTTTTATCTTTTATTTAAAATTTTTTTCCTTTTAAAAATTATCTTTTATTTTTTGTATTATTTTTCTTCATTCTATTTTTATTTTTTATCATTATTTTATTTTATCTTATGTTTTCTTTTTTTCCACCCTTATCTTAACCTTACCCTTTTTCATCATGTTTCTCTTCTCCTGTCCCCTCTTTAGTTCTTCTCTCTCTTTTCTTTTTACTCCTTGTTAAAAATGATCTTCTTTATCTGCTTTATTGACGTGTTATTATTACTGTAGGCTTACTCATATATCTGATTTCCTCTCTCCTGCTCCAAGTCCATGTACCCTTCTCTTTTCTCTTTCCTCGCTAGCCATTTTTTTTTAATGCTTTTGTTTTTCCTCTCCTCTCTTCTTCTCTTCTTTTCCTAATTGTTTAATTAGTTTCACTTGCTAAACTCAAGCCTCTCTGCTCTCTCCTCTATTCTCCTTTTCCAAAAATAGATGAATATATACTAGGTGTACTGGTTAATAATGCGGATTTTTTTTCAATAGGTGGAGTTACACATATGTTGAGATATATATATATATATATATATATATATATATATATATATATATATATACACAATTTTATATGTATGCTATTTTGTTGTACTGATAGTAAACTTCAAAACTTCATATGTTAAATTTTCTGAAGGTGTTAACATCATAGATATTTTTATGCTTAAAAATGTCAAATTTCATGCCAAAAAAAAGAGCATTTGCGGGAAGTTTTAATTCATTACTTTATTTTGAAGAAAATTGCTGCTGAAAGTTATCATAAACTTCGGGAAGCTTATGGTGAACATGATCCATCTCAAGATACTTGTAAATGCTGGTTTAAACACTTTAAAGTGATGATTTAGATGTGAAAGACAAAGAATGTCCAGGTCAACTGGAAAAGTTTGAAGACCAATAATTACAAACTTTATTGGATGAAGATGCATGTCAAACTCATTAACAACTTGCAGAAAGATTAAATGTTGCTCAGCAAACAATTTCCGATCATATACAAGCAATGGGAAAGATTTTAAAGGAAGGAAAATGGGTGCCACATCAACTGAACGAAAGACAAATGGAAAACTAAGAAGTCATCAGTAAAATGTTGCTTCAACGGCATGAAAGAAAGTCTTTTTTGTATTGAATTGTGACTGGCGATGAAAAGTGGATTTATTTTGAGAATCCCAAATGCAGAAAATCATGGGTTGATTCAGGTCAGCCATCAACATTGACTGCAAGGCCAAATCGCTTCAGAAAGAAGACAATGCTCTGCATTTGGTGGGATCAGGAAGGTGTGGTGTATTATGAGCTTCTAAAACCAGGTGAAACCGTTAATACTGATCGCTACTGACAACAAATTATCAATTTGAACCACGCTTTGATTGTAAAATGACCAGAATGAGCCAGAAGACATGGCAAAGTAATTTTGCTTCATGTTGACGCATCATCACACACTTCAAAACCAGTTAAAGACACGTTAAAAGATCTTGCCTGGTAAGTATTAACCCACCCTCTGTATTCACCAGATCTTGCTCCTTCAGATTACCACTTGTTCCAATCGATGGCACATGCACTTTCTGAGTAACACTTCAAAACATACGAAGAAGTGGAAAATTGGGTCTCTGAATGGTTTGCCTCAAAACAAGAAAAGTTCTATTGGGACGGTATCCACAAATTACCTGAAAGATGGGGGAAATGTGTAGCTAGCAATGGACATTAGTTTGAATAAAGCACTTTTGATGTTTCTCTTGAAATTATAGTGTTTTCTTTGATTACAAAATCCGCTATTATTAACCGGTACACCTAGTACATTTAAGTCTTTAATACATTTAGAATTAATTTTTGTATATTGTGTGGGATAAGGGTCCAATTTAATTCTTCTGGATGTAGATATGCAGTTTACCCATGACCATTTACTGAAGAGACTACCCTTTCCCCATAGTGTGTCCTTGGCACCCTGCTTGACAATCAATCAGATTTATTTCTGAGCTCCCTATTCTGTTCCATTGGTCTGTACATCCATTTTTTCCCAGCACCAGATTGTTTTGATTACCGTATTTTGAAGTCAGAAATGTGATGCCTTCAATATTATTCTTCTTATCTCAAGATTTCTCCCATGATTTGGTGTATTTTGGTGTATTTATTCTTCTTGTCTCAAGGTTTCTTCCATTATTTGATAAACAACCCAATAAAAAAATTGGCAAAGGACCTAAATAGATACTTTTCGAAAAAGGACATACAGAAGTCCAAGAGACATATGAAAGCATGCTCAAAGTCACTAATCATCCAAGAGATGCAAATCAAAATGACAATGTGGTACCATCTCACACATGTCAGATGGCTATCATCAACAAACCAACAAACAACAAGTGCTGGAGAGGATGTGGAGAAAAAGGAACCCTCGTGCACTGCTGGTGGGAATGCAGACTGGTGCAGCCACTGTTGAAGACAGTATGGAGTTTCCTCAAAAAATTAAAAGTGGAACTGCCATTTGACCCTGTGATCCCACTTCTAGGAATATATCCCAAGAAACCAGAAAGACCAATCAGAAAGGATATATGCTCCCCTATGTTCATAGAAACACAATTTACAATAGCTAAAATTTGAAAACACCCTAAATGCCCATAAGCAGATGAGCAGGTTAAAAAACTATGGTACATCTACACAATGGAATACTATGCTGCTATAAAAAAGAAGGAACTTTTACCATTTGCAACAGCCTGGATGGACCTGGAGAGCATTATGCTAAGTGAAATAAGTCAGTCAGAGAAAGATAAATATCACATGATCTCACTCATATGTGGAATATAATGAACAACATAAACTGATGAACAAAAATAGATCAGAGACAAAGAAGCATCGAACAGACCATCAAACCTCAGAGGGAAGGCAGGGGATGGTGTGTGTGTGTGTGTGTGTGTGTGTGTGTGTGTGTGTGTGTGTAAAGAGATCAACCAAAGGAATTGTATGCATACATATAAGCATAACAATGGACACGGACACTGGGGTGGTGGGGGCTTGTCCTGGGAGGTGGGAGTGGCCGGGGTAGGGTTGATGGGGGAAAAAGGAGACATATGTAATACTTTAAACAATAAAAAAATGATTGTGCTATGGATATTATATTCTAGTATAAAAGTAATAAAGCGATTATAAGCTCTAAGTCAGTGGTTCTCAACCTATGGGTCGCGATCCCTTTGGGGGTCGAATGGCCCTTTCACAAGGGTCGCCTAAGACCATCAGAAAACACATATATAATTACATATTGTTTTTGTGATTAATCACTATGCTTTAATTATGTTCAATTTGTAACAATGAAATTGGGGTCACCACAACATGAGGAACTGTATTACAGGGTCGCGGCATTAGGAAGGTTGAGAACCACTGCTCTAAGTAAAATAGCCATTATTGACATGTTATTCTAGATAAGTAGGACAACAGGGAAATATGGAAGAACGACTTTTGCTACAGAAAACAGTGTAGAGGACAATGTGAACTGTGATAATGTGAGTAAGGTGTGGTTTGTAGTGAACACTGACGGAAGCTAACCTTACCCTTCTCTAACTAGCTGCCCTCTGCCCCCCTTGCCATGTTTCAGGTCCTTGCGCTGCATCTCACAAGAAGAACCCTGTGCGTCATGCTATTTTAAAGGAAATAGGGAAGCTGTGGGGACCCCTATGAAACTCCCACTGGTATATTTAGTCTGTGTCCCTGTGTCTGTTCACTCAAACTCCAGACGCGTGGGTGCTATTTGGTCAAATCGGAAGAAGTTTTGCATCTGTCACCAAGAGCTGAGGGAAAGGGAGCAGGTGTGACAGGCCACAGTAAGAATACAACACAGACTTCCTTTTATGTCCAAGTGCGGGTATGTGTTTGTCTTACTGGTACCTCTTACTGGTTTGTCTTACTGGTTTGTCTTACTCTTGGTACCTCTGGGATGGTAAATATTGTACTGAGTCATTCAGAATGTGGAAATGAAAAGTGTTGCTCTTTCTGCTGCTGGGTTTTGCATCAAAGAAGGAGAGACTTGAAGAGTACGGCGCTTCCTTACCCTCTCTCTAGGTAGCATTTTATTGTCTCAGGTTATAGTTATATTGCTTTAAGTCACTGGTGTCTTAAATACCATCCATGATTTCCCAGAAATATCAGAGGAAAAGTTTTCTTAACATGGGAAGTTTGATAAGTCCAGAAATAATCTGAATTCCTTATTTTTTGCATGAGAGGCCCTTCAGTTTGCCTCCAGGTGCCTATTTCCAGCCTCTGCCTTCTCTCTTCAAGTGATGTGATCTCAGATGGTACAGGCACTGGAACCACCAGACTGCATTGCAGTTTTGGCTACAAAGCATGACCCATCCTTCCGTCAGATTCTTAGTAAGTAAGACTGACCCCATGACCTTCCCCACCATAATTTTATTTTTACACCCATGGGGGGTTTTGGCTCTAGTTGATTGGGTGCAGAGGACAGTCCTGAGCCTCTGAGATGGTTCTCCAAGAAGGAGGTGGTTTAGGAAGTAAGAGGCCATGCTGTCTGCTCACTCCCAGCCTCAGCCCCAGAGTGCCATGCCAGCTTCGGAGCAGAGACCACAGTTCTGGGGCCCCAGTCCTTTCAGCTGCTGCCTTCTTTTCTAGGGTTGTTAACAAGCATGCTAATTAGTGGCAATTTCCATGGTGGTTTTTGTGATGTGGGGATTTCTCCACTAAGAAATGGCCTGGAACCGCAAATTCATTTAAAATAGTCGATCCTACTGGATATAGAAATAACCTCTTGTCTATGTTGATCCTAGCTAGTGACCAGTGACCAGGAGGTGAAATCTTGGGAACGGAGGCCTGGGCTTCTGACTCAGCAGAAACCACTGTCTGGCTTTTTTAGCCTCTCCTTGGCCCTGTCCTACTGTAGAGACTGTGCTTCCTACAGGTCAAACTTGACAAAGCATCTCTACCAGATCATATTTGGAGGTGTACAGCTGCCCCACCCACTAATAAATTCGGCCTGATTTCTCATTACCGTTCTGATGCTTGAGGTTCTTAGCACATTTCTCTAAGGAATCCCCAGATTTGTATGATACTTGAACAAAATGTCCAAGAAGAGGAGAAAAAGCTAGTATCACAAAACTGGTTGAGATCAGCAGTTCTCAACCAGTTGTGTCTTGAGTCTTAGGGGGATATTTGACTGGAGACTTTTTGGTTATCACAACATGGGGAGAATGGAGTAGTGTGTGTGCTTCTGGCATCTAGTGGGTAGAATTCAGAGATGCTGCTAAATATCCAAAAAGCCCAGGACAGAAGAAATAACAAATAATTATCCAGTTCCATATGTCAATAGGCTGAGGTTGAGAAGCCCTGGAATACGTAAAGACAAGGAAGGGGTTTCGTATAATTTGTATTTTAGGAAATGGATTCTAAATTTTTATTGAGCATCTATTATGTATAAAAATGGTCCTATGCTTCATGAGAGATTCTAAGAAATAAAAATCATATTTACTAACATCAAGAAGTTTCCCGTTTACTCAGAAACAGTACACACACAGTGAAAAGTTGTACATTTCATTTGCAAAGGAGATTGGTACTTATATTAGTTTGCTAAGGGATTTATAACAAAATATCACAGACTGGGTGGCTTTAACAACAGAAATTTATTTTCTTACAGTTCTGAGGTGAGAAGTCCAGGATCAACATGTCAGCAGAGTTGGTTGCTTTTGAGGCCTTTTTGTGTGACGTGCAGATGTGTGGCTTCTCCCTGTGTGTTCCAATAGTTCTCCCTCTGTGTCTGTCCCACACAAATGACCTTATTTTAATGTAATGACCTCTTTATAGACCACATCTTCAGTACATGCAGACACATTCTGATGTCCTGAGAGTTAGGATTTCAACACATGAATTTAAGAATTTAACCTATAATAATACTCTTTTGTTACAACTAAGTAACTAGAGTTAGAAATAAAGAAGCAAAGGAATGGTTTTCAAGGTATTATATAAGAGCTGTTGCACTAAAAAGTGCCCAACACACATTTTTTTTTTTAGTCTTGAAGTAGGAAAGGTTGTTGATCCAGAAATGGTATTTTAGGAAATTCTCCAGAATAAAGGCTAGACTACTTTCTACCCCAAGTCATTCATATGTATTTATTGAGCTCCTATGATGTACCTGCGTTAGTCTACTGGATAAATAAAAAGAAAAGGACTATTGCCTTTTGGAAGCTCACAGGCACATTTGTGTGTATTTGTACATGTGAGTGAGTGGGGAGGGTTGGTGGAGGATAAGGCAAGAGACCCCTCACAGAAGGAGATAAAGGGTAGTACATCGATATCTATAGGGCCAGGTTCTGAGGACCCCTATGGGCAGGGTGGCTAATTCTGACCAGGATTGTGGCAGTGCAGAGATTCAATGTAGATTCAATATGGTAGATTGGTAGTTCACAGCTGACTTCCATTATGATTGCTAAACTGGTTGCTAAATATTTTGAATGTCATCCACTGGGAGTTGGGGAAGGTTGAAGAGGACGTAAGGGTGTGAGCCAGATCTTGTGGCTCTACAGGAGTTTGTTTGCTGGGGAGTGGGGTGAGGAGGAAGTGCAAGGAATTATGAATAGAGAGAACAACATGGAGTCATGAAAAGGACCAGACTATGGGCAACATGAGGTCAAGGATTTCATCTACCTTACTAACCACTAAGTCCTTAGTACTAACATTTGACATATAATAGTGTTTCAATAAATGTTTATTAAATAATGAATGAATGAAAGAGCACACCATATTTGGAGAGTGGTGAGAAGTGGGGGGAGGTGGATTTGAAAGGAAGTTTGGACCTTGTGCTATGGTTTCCCAGGCTATGGGAAAAGTTAAGGGACACAGGTTTCTCCAATTCCAGCACCCCAGAAGGCTCCCAAGAGAGAGGTGGGAGACAAGGTGGGGGTGGTATGGGAAAGAAAAGTCTTATGCTATCCTCCTCACAAGTCACTTAAATACAGGGTAGTTTTAGGGACTAGATAGACCTGCGTTTTCTTCAAATTAGTCACATATTTCCAGAATCCATGCTCCTAGCTTATTGTCAAACATTAACCATAGCACACTCCTCCACAAGTAACGAGCAATGAACTAATTCCCTCTCCCTCCCCTGAAATCTTACCTGTGATCACTCTGGATTGATTGATTAGCCCAGTCTTTCCCACCTCCTTCCCTTCCCATGAACTGCCATGTCCCGGTAGGAACCTTGACATTTAAGAAAAGATAAAATTCCTTTGTTGTTTAAAAAAAAAAAATTAGTCACATACAATTGTAACTGTCTTCTTGGTCATTGTAAGTAATTCCCCAAGCTTCAGGTTGCTCATCTGTAAAATTGGAATAACAACCATCTCATTGATTGAGGATTAGATTAGCTAATACATATGAAGCATCACAGGAATGGCACATAGCAAGCACTCAACAAAATAATTATTTTTATTTTCTTGTTAATCCTCACCCAAGATTATTTTTCCATTGATTTTTAGGGAGAGTAGAAGACAGAGAGAAACATATCGATTGGTTGCCTCCTGCATGAGCCCTGACCAGGACTGGGGCGGGGCTGGGGAGGAGCCTGCAACCGAGGTACATGCCCTTGACCGGAATTGAACCCTGGACCCTTTGGTCCACAGGCCGACACTCTATCCACTGAGCAAACCAGCTAGGGCCAAAATAATTATTTTTAGATCAGAATGTCCACCAATGAAATAGATTATTTTTAGGATAGTCTTCCAAATAATTCATCATCTGTCTACTGATGTTTGAAATTTCTTAGAGGAAAGAAACCTATCATTCTACAAGTAGTTAAATGACCTTCTCAAATACAAATTTTTTTTAAAAAATATATTTTATTGATTTTTTACAGAGAGGAAGGGAGAGAGATAGAGAGTTAGAAACATCGATGAGAGAGAAACATCGATCAACTGCCACCTGCACATCTCCTACTGGGGATGTGCCCGCAACCCAGGTACATGCCCTTGACCGGAATCGAACCTGGGACCCTTCAGTCCGCAAGCCGATGCTCTATCCACTGAGCCAAACCGGTTTCCGCTCAAATACAAATTTAAATACAAATAGTAATGGCTTCTAATTTAAATATCCAGCTGTGGTAACCTAAAGGTGTGAATTAACTTTAGTAAAGGTGTAAACAGACAATCAGCAAGTATGGATGATTGCTTACAGAATCTTCTGGTCTAGTTGAGGGAGATGGTGAAGAAAGTAACATGCCCCCGGTCAATACCTCCTCTGCCAAGAAGGGAGAAGGGAGGCTGGGGAGGAGGAGAAAGTGTTCAAGAAAGAAGCCTGGGACTGGAAGAGAACTGTTGATTTCAGCTCTTCCACTCCAGTCTTGGGGTTCTACAGGACACAGATCTTTGGCTTCTGACTTCTTCTCCAATCGAGCTGGCATGAGCCACCGAGGTTTGGTTCCAATGGCTCAGTGAGCAGTCAGAGGCAGAAGAGAGCTCAGGGGCTGGAGTGTTTAGGGCAACCTTCCTAAAAGAGTAGATGGGAGCGGGGCCTGGAGGACTAGGGGAAAGGTGTTTGAAGAGTTTGTAAGGTCCTATCTGATGGTCTTGGCTCAAGGGATCCAGAGTCATGAATCTTGTGTCAAATCTTCCTCCTGATGTGGTTCCTGATGTGGGAAGATATGCTCAGGGAAATGACAAATGGGAAATTATAAAAAACCACCCCCAAACTTAAGATGCACTGAGTGCTAACTACTTGTCGGGCCCTCTTCTAAGCAAGTTACACATAGCCATTTAATCTGCTTTTATCAGCCCTGTGAGTAGTATGTGGTTAAGAACTATTATTACCCTCCCTTGATAGGAAAAACACGTGGAGGGATGTGTTAAGGACATTTTGCCTGAAGTCATAGCAAGTCAGTGATGGAGCTACTTTCTAATAGACTCACTTTATCATCAATGAATTGACTAGAATCCAACCACTGGGTAAAAAAACCCCACGCAAACCAAATAACCCCCAACCAAACAATAACAAAAACAAATAGAGAAAGAAAGAGAGAGAACCCCAAATGCCTGTTTTGCTGAATGTGATAGGTCCTGGGCATCAAACCGGAAACAGGCAAGACTTGCTGGAAAGAAAGGAAAGAATGTGTATTTAAAAATAAACTTTAGCCGGAACCGGTTTGGCTCAGTGGATAGAGCGTCGGCCTGCGGACTGGAAGGTCCCAGGTTCGATTCCGGTTAAGGGCATGTACCTGGGTTGCGGGCACATCCCCAGTAGGAGATGTGCAGGAGGCAGCTGATCGATGTTTCTCTCTCATCGATGTTTCTAACTCTCTATCTCTCTCCCTTCCTCTCTGTAAAAAATCAATAAAATATAAAAAAAACCACAAAACTTTAAACAACCTAAGTGTGATATGCATATAGAAAGTGCGCCCATTGCAATTATTCAGCCAGGTAAACAATGACAGAATGAACACACCCGTGTAACCATCGCTCAGATCAAGAAGTGGAACATTATGAGAACCCCAAAGGTTCCCTTTGTGTCGACCTCCCTCACCCACCCCAGTTTCTCCTTTTCCCTCCCTCTAGCAAATGATTTGAGAGGATTTTCCAGCCACCAACTGAGAAGGGAAGCACTTTGCTCAGGAGGCCTGGCTGAGTGTGGTGACAAAGGGCTTGGCATCCTCAAGGAACAAATTGAAGAATGAATTAAAGGTCATAGAGTAGCACTGACCAATGGTGAATTGGCAGAATGGACCCAGGATTGCATAGACAAAGCCTTCATTCCAGGCAGTGTTCTAGGGACAATTTAAGGAATTTTCAGGGTAATAAACTCATGATTTTTGATATAGAGTTGATTTAGGGTTTTCCCTAAATCCCAGTCATCTGAAACCGCACTGTTTTATTCTCTGTGGGGATTCACTGGTCACGGGGCAGCCAGCTGCCCAGGCTCACAGTCTGCCTTGCCGACGCTTCTCCCTACATCAGAGAGAGGAACCAGAGTGAGATGGCGGAGGGCCCAGAGCAGGGCAGGCCTTGCTCAGATTACCCTTTCTGTCTCAGGTGAGAGTGAGCAAGGCCCAAGAGAGAGAAGGAATTGGCTCCACAGCCCTAGGGTGGCCGCTCCAGGTTCCACAGTTGGTTTCAGCCAAGGCTGACCACAGCACCAGAGAACCCAGCACTGGGCTGTGGACCACGCCCCCTAGTACAGACATTGATGGGATTCAATAAGATCAGAAACCCCGCCTCTTGGGGCAGAGGTAAAGGGGATTTGTGTTCTCTCTGAAGAGAGGGTTAAAAGCCAAGGCTATAGTCCCATGTGTTTATTTTCCCCTTAGTCTCTCTTGCCCTAGGATCTATGTCTGTAAAGATATTGCCAGGACATATGTCTGCTATTTTGCTGCCTATGGAGTCTTGTAAGATTTTTATGGTTTCCTGGCTTACATTTAAGTCCTTTAGCCATTTTTTTTAAATTTTTTTATTTATTTTTTTTATTGCTTAAAGTATTACAAAGGGTATTACATATGTATCCATTTTATCCCCCCGCCCTAGACAGTCCCCTAGCCTCCCCTATCACCCAGTATCTTATGTCCATTGGTTATGCTTATATGCATGCATACAAGTCCTTTAGTTGATCTCTTACCCCCCTACCTCCTGCCCCCCAACCCTCCCCGGCCTTCCCGCTGCAGTTTGACAATCTGTTTGAGGCAGCTCTGCCTCTGTATCTATTATTGTTCAAAAGTTTATAATGGTCTCTATTGTCCATGAATGAGTGAGATCATGTGGTATTTTTCCTTTATTGACTGGCTTATTTCACTTAGCATAATGCTCTCCAGTTCCATCCATGATGTTGCAAATGGTAAGAGTTCCTTCCTTTTTACAGCAGCATAGTATTCCATCGTGTAGATGTACCACAGTTTTCTAATCCATTCATCTACTGATGGGCACTTAGGCTGTTTCCAGATCTTAGCTATGGTGAATTGTGCTGCTATGAACATAGGGGTGCATATATCCTTTCTGATTGGTGTTTCCGGTTTCTTGGGATATATTCCTAGAAGTGGGATCACAGGGTCAAATGGGAGTTCCATTTTCAGTTTTTTAAGGAAACTCCATACTGTCTTTCATAGTGGCTGCACCAGTCTGCATTCCCACCAGCAGTGCACAAGTGTTCCTTTTTCTCCACATCCTCTCCAGCACTTGTCGTTTGTTGATTTGTTGATGATAGCCAGTCTGACAGGTGTGAGATGGCACCTCATTGCTGTTTTGATTTGCATCTCTCGGATGATTAGTGACTTTGAGCATGTTTTCATATGTCTCTTGGCTTTCTGAATGTCCTCTTTTGAAAGGTGTCTATTTAGGTCCTTTGCCCATTTTTTGATTGGATTGTTTATCTTCCTTTTGTTAAGTTGTATGAGTTCCCTATAAATTTTGGAGATTAGGCCCTTATCAGATATGTCATTGGCAAATATGTTTTCCCACACAGTGGGTTTTCTCGTTGTTTTGTTGATGGTTTCTTTTGCTGTGCAGAAGCTTTTTATTTTGATGTAGTCCCATTTGTTCATTTTTTCTTTAGTTTCAAGTGCCCTAGGAGCTGTATCAGTGAAGAAATTGCTTCGGCATATGTCTGAGATTTTCTTGCCTTTGGATTCTTCTAGAATTTTTATGGTATCCTGTCGTACATTTAAGTCCTTTATCCATTTTGAGTTTATTTTTGTGTATGGTGTAAGTTGGTGATCTAGTTTCATTTTTTTTTTTGCATGCATCTGACCAAATTTCCCAGCACCCTTATTGAAGAGACTGTCTTGACTCCATTGTATGCTCTTGCCTCCTTTGTCAAATATTAATTGAACATAATGGCTTGGGTTGATTTCTGGGTTCTCTGTTCTGTTCTATTGGTTTATATGTCTGTTCTTGTGCCAGTATCAGGCAGTTTTGAGAACTGTGGCTTTGTAATATAGCTTGATATCTGGTGGTGTGACCCCCTCCAACTTTGTTCTTCTTTCTCAGCATTGCTATGGCTATTCGGGGTCTTTTTTTACTCCAGATGAATTTTTGGAGAGTTTGTTCTAGATCTTTGAAGTATGTCATTGGCATTTTAATGGGGATTGCATTGAATCTATAGATTGCTTTGGGTAGTATGGACATGTTTTTGTAATGTACCCTGCGAATCACACAAAGACACCTCAAGAAGTCGAATTAAGGAGTCACATTTATTGCAAATCCGGGACTACGAGGGAACATTTCACTCTCTCAAATCTCGTAGTAATTACCTAGCCCCAACACCAGATTTATATAGGCAAAAATCACAAAGGTATTGATTACATCTCAGGGTTTGGAATGAGGAACCTGGTTTGCAAAAAAGCAGTTTAGAGAAGCAGAATTGAGCATGTTAGTTAAATTATAGTTTTGGGTCTCCAGATCACTGAATCAATGGAAACACATTGCCTGGAGCCATTGGGTCTTGGGACCACTGAGTCAATGGAAACATGTTATCTGGAGCCACTGAGGCAATTTAGGATAATTGTGCTGTCCTGGTTCCCAGGTACAGAAGAATGTGCTTTCCAAAAACCAGTGAGATCACAATCAATGGGATAGCATACATAAGTTCAGAAAATCAAAGTAACTTTTCTATTATTAAACAAAGCAAATAAGTACAGAAGCCAAACAGCAGGGTTAAAGTTAAACTATAGTTTCTACCTGAGATGATTGCTACCATACTTCAATTTTAATGATATTGATTCTACTAATCCATGAACATGGTACGTTCTTCCATTTGTTTATGTCTTCCTCTATCCCTTTTTTCAATGTCCTGTAGTTTTCCAAGTACAGGTCTTTTACCTCCTTAGTTAAGTTTATTCCTAGGTATCTTAATTTTTTTGGTGCAATGGTGAATGGGATTTTTGTTGTTGTTGTTTGTTTGTTTGTTTCTCTTTCTGTGAGTTCATTAATGGTATATAAAAAGGCCATAGATTTCTGGGTGTTAATTTTGTATCCTGCTACATTGCTAAAATCATTTATTAGGTCTAGTAGTTTTTTTGATGGAGTCTACATCAAAATAAAAAGCTTCTGCACAGCAAAAGAAACCATCAACAAAACAACATGAAAGCCCACTGCATGGGAAAACATATTTGCGAATGATATTTCAGATAAGGGTTTAATCTTCAAAATTTACAGAGAACTCATACAACTTAACAAAAGGAAGATAAATAATCCAATAAAAAAATGGGCAAAGGACCTAAATAGACACTTCTCAAAAGAGGGCATACAGAAGGCCAAGAGATATATGAAAACATGCTTAAAGTCACTAATCATCCAAGAGATGCAAATAAAAACAACAATGAGATTGGTATCTCACACCTGTCAGAATGGCTATCATCAACAAATCAACAAATGACAAGTGCTGGAGAGGATGTGGAGAAAAAGGAACCCTCGTGAACTGCTGGTGGGAATGCAGACTGGTGCAGCCACTGTTGAAGACAATATGGAGTTTCCTCAAAAAGTTAAAAATGGAACACCCATTTGACCCAGTAATCCCACTTCTAGGACTATCCTAAGAAACCAGAAACACCAATCAGAAAGGATATATGCACCCCTATGTTCATAGAAGCACAATTTACAATATCTAAGATTTGGAAACAACCTAGGTGCCCATCAGCAGATGAGTAAATTAGAAAACTGTGTTGCATCTACACAATGGAATACTATGCCGCTGTAAGAAAGAAGGATCTTTTACCATTTGCAACATCATGGATGGAACTGGAGAGCATTATGCTAATTGAAATAAGCCAGTAGGAGAAAGATAAATATCACATGATCTCACTTATTTGTGGGATATAATGATCAACATAATTTGATGAACAAGAATAGATCCAGAGACAAATGGTAGAGGAGGATGGGTTAGAGATCAATCAAAGGACTTGTATGCATGCATATTAGCATAACCAATGGACACAGACACTGGGGCGGTGGGGGCTTGCCCGGAGTGGGAATGGCTGGGGGGTTGGGGGGAATGGTCAATCGGAGAAAAAGGAGACATGTGTAAAACTTTAGACAATAAATAAATAAATACATACATACATAAATAAATTAATAAATTAATAATAATATTTTAAAAAGCCAAGGCTAGGGGAAAGCACAAGCACGGGGGTTCCGGGAATGCTGGTGGGTTGGCTTGCTTTGGTTGAGCTGGGAAAGGGGAGTGTGGAGCCGGAGCCAGGGGTGGGATTGAGTTCATATTAAGTGGTGGGAGATGAAGTAGGGAAAGGAGTTTCCACTGATTGTTGAAGGCCTTGAATATTGGAAAGATAATTTTAGCAGTATCTTGTATGTTATTAACTGAAGTTAGATTTTGAGCAGAGCAGAGATGAGATGTATTTGATGAAGATTATCCAGGCTGTGGGCAATGGGGGCTGAGGAGGACCGCAGGGAGAGGATGGAGCTAAAAGAGGGCTCTGGGGATGCATGGCGGACTCGTGTGGCAGTGGAAAGGAGTGGGTGGACTCCAGATGCGCGGAAGTAACCTGGATGGGACTCAGGGACATACCGAGTGGTAGAATCAGGGTCCAGACAAGGGCAGGATTGGAAACTTCTGACAGGAAAAGCCCTGGGAAAACGTTCTCCTTTGGACCTCAATAAATAGAGACCTGAGTTCATAATCACTATCATCGTTGGTTCTTATGAGGCCCTCACTTATTTCATCTATTCACTATTTATTTACTCACCCCACCCCAGCATTATTGAGATATAAGTGACATATAATAACATGTGCATATTTAAGGTATATAGCATGATGATTCGATAGATGTATATATTGTGCAGTGATTATCACAATTAGGTTAGTTAACACATCCATCACCTCTCATAATTACTTTTTTGTGTGTGTGGTGAGAAGATTTAAGATTTACTGTCTTAGCAACTTTCAAGTTTGCAATATAATATTGATGTCATTATACCTCTTAAACTTACTTTATAGCTAGAAGTTTGTACTCTTTGAGAGTATCTCCTTATTTCCCTTATCCTCAGCTCCTGGTAATCACCAATCTACTCTCTTTCAATAAGTCTTGCTTTTTAAAATTCTATAATATATGCAACAATGTACATTATTTGTCTTTCTTTGTCTGACTTATTCCACTTAGCAAAATACCTTTAAGCTTCATCCATGTTGTCACAAATGGTAGGATTTCCTTCTTTTTTTATGGCTAACTAATTTTCCATTGTGTTTACCAAATTTTCTTTTTCATTCATCTATCAATGGACACATAGGTTGTTTCCCTGTCTTGGCTTTTGTGAATACTGCTATAATGAATGTGGGGGTGCAGATATCTCTTCAAAATCCTGATTTCATTTCTGTCGGGTACTTATTCAAGAGATTGCTGTACTTATTTCATTTCATCCCTATTCTCCAATCCTGTTTCCTTCTCCATGTACTACTACTCTAATGTTTGTATTTTTTGTTTGTAAGTGTTCTTATATTTATTGTTTTCTTATCTGTAACTAATTAAAAAAAACTTTTCATTATGGGGAATTTTGAATGTACCAAAAAAGAGACGGAAGAGTATAATGAACTTCCTGTACCCATTATTCAGCTTCAACTACCATAAGCTCATGGCCAATTCTACCCCATACACATCCCACCTTCTTCCCTCCTTTCAGATATCAGATTATTTCATCCATAGATATTTCCAGGTATACAAGATAACAAACCACAATATCCTTATCAATAGCTTAAAAACAATAGTTTCTTAATATCATTGAATAGCCAGTGGGCAAATTTTTAGTTCTCTCATAAATGTTACTTCTTTTCACAGTTTGTTTATGTGAATCAGGATTTAAATAAGGCCCATACATAAATGAGTGGCTGATTTTTTAAAAAGTCTCTTTCAATCAGTAGGTTTCACACTGAATCTGTTCATTTGTTCCCCTTGTAATTTATTTGTTGAGGTACATAGGTTGTTTGTCCCATAGAATTTACCACAGTGTGATTTTGCTGATTGCCTCTCTGTGGTGTGGTTTAACAAGTGACTCTGTCCTCTGTAGTTCCTATAAGTTATTAGCTGAATCTAAGGACTTGCTCAGATTCATGTTAAGCTTTTTTGATAAGACTGTTTTATGGCTTGTATTGCATTCTTCCAATAGCACATAATATTTGTGTGTGTGTGTGTGTGTGTGTGTGTGTGTGTGTGTGTGTGTGATATCAGCAGCCATTGATGACCAAAACCTAAGATCCTGTTAGTTTATTAGTGTCAAAGCATACCTTGGAGATATTGAGGGTTTAGTTCCAGACCACTGCAATAAAGCAAGTATTACAATTAGGTGAGATGTAATCTTTTTGCTGGTGGAGGGTCTTGCCTTCAATTTGTAAAACACCTGTGACATGCAATAAAGTTTAGTGCAATAAAGCAAGGTATGTCTGTATTAGTTATCTATTGGTGTGTAACAGGATTGCCACAAACTTAGTGGCTTGAAACAAAACACATTAATTATTTCACAGTCAGAAACCTAGACATGAGTTAGCGAGGCCTCTGCTTCAGGGTCTCTCAGAAATCTACAGACAAGGTGTTGGCTGGGCTGAAATGTCACTTGCGGCTTGACTGGGGAAGAATCTGCTTCCAAGCTTATGTGGCTGTTGGCAGGATTCAGGTCCCTTGGGTGGTCTGACAGGGGGTCTCAGTTCCCCTCTGGCTGTTGGGGAGGCTACACCTAGTTCCTTGTTTTCTGGGCCTCTCCTTGTAGCAGCTTACTTCATCAAAGCCAGCAAGAGAGACAGTCAATAGAGAGAAACTGCTAGCAAGATGGAAGTCCAATCTTATGTAATGTAATCATGGAGAAGATATCCCATCACTTTTACCATTTTGCATTGGTTAGAAGCAAGTCCCATGTCCCATGCATACTCAAGGAGAGGAGATTACACAAGGGCATAAATAGCAGGGATAATTGGAGTCTTACAGTCTGCCACAATCACGTGTTGCAAAATGGTGATATTTTAATTCTAGCATTTCTTCTTTGTTTATTGGCTGGAACACTTCGATAACATGAAACTCCCCCTAATATATTATTTATCAATAATATAATTCATAGAGGAAAATCAGAATAAATGCTTGATTCTTTTTTTTATTTACCAGTTATTTTACTCAAAACCAGTGAGTTAATTCCCTTGCATTTTCTAATGGTGGCCAATTTTGTGGGCATGTATTGTTAATTATGTAAATAGTATTGTGCTGAATATAGAATTCTGTTTATTTCAGTTTTCAGAAATTCAGTACTGTTTTTAAGATCAATTTATACCACTGTATGTACATCTAACTCTTAGCTTATATTTATTGACTAGTATTCCAGTGTTATAGATCACCCTGTTTCTATCTGTTCACCCGTGGACACCAAGATGCTTCCAAATCTCTGCCATAGTGACCATTCCCATAACAGTTCCCTTAACACCTTTGTATCCAGGTGGAACTACTAGCTAGTAGAGTGTAATTAAGTAACTGCTTTCCTGAATGGCTTCACAAAGCTACTCTCTCATGGAAATGACTTAACATGTGTACCTCAGCTTAATGAGGGTGGAAACATCTCAATATCCTCATGAACTTTATGCCATTCACTAAGCGGAACTACATCTCTGAACAAATTTCTCAAAACCATTCATATCCGAAGTATCCATACCTGTGCTAGGTGATGAGTGCTAAGAGACAGAATCTATGCAAGCATTTTCTAACCTAGACTACTGTCATCTGGCAAACCACTCAAATTCTACTGAGGACAAGGGAAGAAATGGGAATGAGAAAAGAAGGAGGAAATCACTTCACTGATTTAGGAGGGGTGATAGGGGAATCTTGCCTTATTAACCAACTTAGCATCTCATTTTACAAATATGGACACTGAGACCTAGAGGTGAAGCCATTTCTCCAAGGGTCATTTCATGAGTGTAAGCCTGCTGGGCTAGTCTGCTGACTCCCAGGAGAAGTCTGGGAGGGAGGTGGGGGAGACATATGCAACATTAGAGAGAGAGATGAGGAGGAGGCTAAAAATTGCAACTTGGGCCATGTTAATTTTCAGGAGCTAGCAAAGTGGGGAGGATCAGTCTCTTGGCAACTCATGGAGACTGAACACTACACGCAGCTAATTTCGTCTTCACCACAAGTCTTATAAAGTAGGGATTATCACTTCTCTTTTATAGATGTGGCAACACAGGCTTAGAGTGTTTAAGCAACTTCCTCAATGTCTTGCAGTTAAAAAGTGTCAGAGTGTGATTCATATCGAGGTCTGTTGATGCCAAAATCTTTGCTCTCAGCACACACACACACACACACACACACACACACACACTCAGAGGGTTTCAAGGTTGGTGTGGTCAACAGGGCCTAATGCTGAAGAGAGGTCAAGAAAAGTGAGGCGCGGAAGTGGTTTCAGAAATTGTGGTCTTAGGTGGAAAAAGCCCTTCACCAGTTTCCTCTGGCTGCTGCTGAGCAGGGCGGCTGGAGGTCATATGTGCTGATTCTGGGAGCCCCTAACGCAAGTAGAAATACTGAAATCATTTGGGACCACAGGCAAGTGGAAATACATAGTTGGATCTGAAGCCTTAAATTAGATGCAGTTTCAAACAGAATTTTTCTGGCTTAATCACAAAGTTAAGGAAACCATAAGTGACCAATATGAACATGGCTTTTGCTCAAGTTCATAAAAATAAAATAGACAATAAAATAGAGAATATTTAAATGGTATTGATGATAACTTAATCACAAAGTTAAGAAAACCATAAATGACCAGACTGAAAGAAGCTTGTATTGTTTGTCCAAGTACAGACAATAACATGGAGAATATTCAAATGGGCTTGATGAAAGCGCTGCCGTTTTCTGTCTCCGAGTGGCTGTGTCAGCAGAAAGCAGGAGGCCAGGAGGGAGCATTCAGTTCTTCTAACTTGAAAGCCCACTGAAAAATTAATGTGTCGGGTAACAAGGAGAAAAGAATGATCAAGGGGCTTTTCTACCTGCATTCTCTTCTTTGGAAAAGGACATTCCGATTGTGGCATCTTAAATAGCAGACAGGTTTTTTTTTCTTCTCAAACAGCATGTTAATGAGGAGAGCATAAATAAATCCATTGCTTCCAAAAAATACAGAGATTGTAGTTCAGATGGCAGAGTGCCAGGAAAGTTGCCATTTGGGTTTTAGAAAACCCAGTATTTCATGACGGTTGGAAGACCGAGGCGGGGCTTGTAGTAGAGGCTCTTTATTGAAGCCAGGTGTGAGCTGTCTCCTCTTCCTGGCTGGAAGGCTGTTTGGGTCCAGGGGAGAATTTCCTGTGGTGGTTGTGCATTTCTGGCCCAGGTCCCTGGTGCACCCGAGTCTTCCCTGCTGCTCCCACAACCCCTTGCTTTTCTCCCTTCCTCCCCCTCTCTTTCCTGCTTACCCTTTCTTTTCTGCTATATAAGGGCTGAATGTTTGTGTTTCCTCCCAAATTCCTATGGTGAGGCCCTAATTCCCAGGTGTTGGCGTTTGGAGGGGGGTGGGGAGGAAGAGGGTGGTCTTTGAGAGTAATTTGATTTGCATGAGGTCATGGGGTGGAGTCCCCAGGATGGCCTTGGCACCCAAAGGGATGAAGAGGCCAGAGTTCTCCCTTGGCCTCGTAAAGATTCAGTGAGAAGGCGGCTGTCTACAAGTCAGGCAGTGGGTCCTCAATAGAACCTGACTATGTTGGCACCTTAATCTTAAACTTCCAGTCTTCAGAACTTTGAAAATAAATGTTTATTTTTTTAAGTCACCAGTCTATGATATTTTGTTACAGCAGACTGAGCTGACCAAGATACTTCCTTTCCCAAGCCTCCTTCCTTGAGCAGGTCTATTCAACATGTTATACCCAAAATGTTTAAAACAATTATTTACAGCTCCAATGTGGCTCGCCATATTGGATCTACAAAATGCTATTTATGCTCACTGTGGCTGCTGTAGAACCTCTTTGACCCAGGAATGAGTGTTTCTGTTCACCCTTAGCTAAGAAGAGGCAGCATTTGTAAACTTTTGCTGGAGAATTTTTTCTTCTGCAGAATAGTACCTGCCTCACCACTGGCTTGCAAAGAGTAAATTAAATATGTGAAATCCCAGAGCTCAGCGCCTGGCTCATAGAAACCGCTTGGTTAATATTTGTTACTCTGACTATAAAAGCAGGATGGCTGATTCCCACCCTCCAAAACGAAGGAGGACTCATCCCTCCCTTGAAAGAGAAAAAGTGAGAAAATCCTAAAAAAGGATTCTGAGCCAGCTGTTTTGAAGTTGATGAAAGTTGGGTATTGAGAACTTCTTGGATTTTGAAGAAGCCTTGAGAAGAGCCAAGGAAAATTCCAGCTACTGGATGGGGATGGTGGCATTTCAATATGGGCATTAAACAGGTCAGCACCCCAGATCGCCTGTGGAGACCCTGTGGGTAGACCTGCAGGAATCAGTGTTTGCATTCAGTCTGGTAGTTCAACCATTACCCAGCAGGTTAACGAGGCCATAGCCTCAAATCCAATATGTGCTTCTTGGTTCTTTACTTGACCTCTGGGGATACATCTGATATTGATGACCACCTCTTTCCAAAGTACTTTTTAAATGGCTATGTGACAAAATTGATCTTTATCTGTCATGTGGTCCTTTGTCAGATGGATCCTCCTTCTCTGTGGGCCCTTCAAGAATTGGTGTTGCCAAGAATTTGATGTTTAACCTTTCTTCCATCCTTTTAGGCAATTTGACCAGTATCTTCCCTTCTAATCACAGTCAGTTTGTAGATGATGCTCAGCATAAGATTCTGCTAATCTTCCTCAGGCGGTCCTTCCAACTCAGCTTGCTCAAATTCAGCGGTTCTCAACCTGTGGGTCGCGACCGCTTCGGGAGTGGAACGACCCTTTCACAGGGGTCGCCTAAGACCAGTGGTTCTCAACCTTGGCTGCACATTAGAATCACCTGGGAATCTTTTTAAAATCCTTATTTCTGAGCCTCATCCTCCGGAAATTCTGTTTCTTTGTTATGGAGTAGGGCCACAACATTAGTAACAAAGACACAGAATTTCCAGAGGATGAGGCCCAGAAATCAGGGTTTTAAAAAGATTCCCAGGTGATTCTAATGTGCAGCCAAGGTTGAGAACCATTGCCTAAGACAGTGATGGCGAACCTATGACACGCGTGTCAGAGGTGACACTTGAACTCATTTTTTTTGGTTGATTTTTCTTTGTTAAATGGTATTTAAATATATAAAATAGATATCAAAAATATAAGTCTTTGTTTTACTATGGTTGCAAATATAAAAAAATTTCTATATGTGACATGGCACCAGAGTTAAGTTAGGGTTTTTCAAAATGCTGACACGCCCAGCTCAAAAGGTTCGCCATCACTGGTCTAAGACCATTGGAAAACACATATATAATTACATATTTTTGTTTTTAATTGTTTTATTGCTTAGAGTATTACAAAGAGTATTATATATGTTTCCTTTTTTTTTTCTCCCCTTGACCTTCCCCTAGCCTCCCATACCCCCCCGTGTCTTGTGTCCATTGGTTATGCTTATATGCATGCACACCAGTCCTTCGGTTGATCTCTTACCCACTCCCCCAACCCTCCCTGGCCTTCCCACTGTAGTTTGACAGTCTGTTTGATGTTGCTCTGCCTCTGTATCTATTTTTGTTCATCAGTTTATAATGGTCTTTATTATCCATAAATGAGTGAGATCATGTGGTATTTTTCTTTCATTGACTGGCTTATTTCACTTAGCATAATGCTCTCCAGTTGCATCCATGCTGTTGCAAATGGTAAGAATTCCTTCTTTTTTACAGCAGCATAGTATTCCATTGTGTGTACCACAGTTTCTAATCCATTCATCTGCTGATGGGCACTTAGGCTGTTTCCAGATCTTAGCTATGGTAAATTGTGCTGCTATGAACATAGGGGTGCATATATCCTTTCTGATTGGTGTTTCTGGTTTCTTGGGATATATTCCTAGAAGTGGGATCACTGGGTCAAATGGGAGTTCCATTTTTAACTTTTTGAGGAAACTCCATACTGTCTTCCATAGTGGCTGCACCAGTCTGCGTTCCCACCAGCAGTGCACGAGTGTTCCTTTTTCTCCACATCCTCTCCAGCACTTGTCCTGTGTTGATTTGTTGATGATAGCCATTCTGACAGGTGTGAGATGGTACCTCATTGTCGTTTTGATTTGCATTTCTCAGATGATTAGTGACTTCGAGCATGTTTTCATATGTCTCTTGGCTTTCTAAATGTCCTCTTTTGAAAAGTGTCTATTTAGGTCCTTTGCCCAATTTTTGATTGGATTGTTTATCTTCCTTTTGTTAAGTTGTATGAGTTCCCTATGAATGTTGGAGATTAAGCCCTTATCGGTGATAACATTGGAAAATATGTTCACCCATGCAGTGGGCTTTCTTGTTGTTTTGTTGATGGTTTCTTTTGCTGTGCAGAAGCTTTTTATTTTGATGTAGTCCCATTTGTTTATTTTCTCTTTAGTTTCCAATGCCCTAGGAGCTGTATCGGTGAAGAAATTGCTTTGGCATATGTCTGAGATTTTGTTGCCTTTGGATTCTTCTAATATTTTTATGATTTTCTGTCTTACATTTAAGTCCTTTATCCATTTTGAGCTTATTTTTGTGTATGGTGTAAGTTGGTGGTCTAGTTTCATTTTTTTTTTGCATGTATCTGTCCAATTTTCCCAGCACCATTTATTGAAGAGACTGTCTTGACTCCATTGTATGTTCTTGCCTCCGTTGTCAAATATTAATTGAGCATATTGGTTCGGGTCGATTTCTGGGCTCTTTATTCTATTCCATTGATCTATATGTCTGTTCTTGTTCCAATACCAGGCAGTTTTGAGAACAGTGGCTTTGTAATACAGCATGATATCTGGTATTGAGATCCACCTACTTTATTCTTCTTTCTCAGGATCGCTGCTGCTATTTGGGGTCTTTTTTCATTCTTGATGAATTTTTGGAGAGTTCCTTCTAGGTCTGTGAAATATGCCATTGGTATTTTAATGGGAAGTGCATTGAACTTATAGATTGCTTTGGGTAGTATGGACATTTTAATGATGTTGATTCTACCAATCCAAGAACATGGTATGTTCTTCCATCTGTTTATGTCTTCCTCTATCTCTTTTTTTCAATGTCCTGTAGTTTTCTGAGTAGAGGTCTTTTACCTCTTTAGTTAAGTTTATTCCTAGGTATCTTAATTTTTTTGGTGCAATGGTAAATGGGATTGCTTTTTTTAGTCTCTCTTTCTGCAAGTTCACTATTGGTGTATAGAAATGCCATAGATTTCTTGGCGTTAATTTTGTTTCCTGCTACATTGCCGAAATCATTTATTAAGTCTAATAGATTTTTGATGGAGTCTTTAAGGTTTTTTTTATGTACAATATCATGTCATCTGCGAATAAGGACAATTTTACTTCTTCTTTTCCAATTTGGATGCCTTTTATTTCTTCTTCTTGTCTAATTGCAATGTCTAATACTTCCAGTACTATGTCGAACAGGAGTGGTGAGAGTGGGCATCCCTGTCTTGTTCCTGTTTTTAGGGGAAATGGTTTTAGTTTTTGTCCATTGATTATGATGTTGGCTGTGGGTTTGTCATATATGGCTTTTATTATGTTGAGGTATGATCCTTGCTGAGAGTTTTTATCAAAAATGGGTGTTGGATTTTGTCAAATGCTTTTTCTGCATCAATTGATATGACTATGTGGTTTTTTTCTTTCAATTTGTTTATGTGATGTATCACATTTATTGATTTGCAGATATTGTAACATCCTTGCATCCCTGGGATAAATCCTACTTGGTCATGGTGTATGATCTTTCTGATGTACTGCTGGATCTGATTTGCTAAGATTTTGTTGAGGATTTTGGCATCTATGATCATGAGAGATATTGGCCTGTAATTCTCTTTCATTGTGTTGTCTTTATCTGGTTTTGGTATTAGGGTGATGCTGGCTTCATAGAATGAGCTTGGAAGTGTTCCTTCCTCTTGAATTTTTTGGAATAGTCTGAGGAGGATAGGTTTTAGTTCTTCCTTGAATGTTTGGTGAAACTCCCCTGTGAAGCCGTCTGGCCCTGGGCATTTTTTTTGCTGGAAGCTTTTTGATGACTGCTTCAATTTCTTCCATGGTTATTGGCCTATTGAGATTTTTAGATTCTTCCTGATTGAGTTTTGGAATGTTGTATTTTTCTAGGAATATGTCTATTTCCTCCAGGTTGTCTAGTTTTTTGGAGTAGAGTTGTTCATAGTATTTTTTAACAATCCTTTTTTATTTCTGTGGGGTCTGTTGTTACTTCTCCTCTTTCATTTCTGATTTTGTTTATTTGGGTCCTCTCTGTTTCTTGGTGAGCCTGGCTAGAGGTTTGTCAATCTTGTTTATCCTTTCAAAGAACCAGCTCTTGGTTTTGTTGATCTTTTGTATTTTTTTGGGGGGGTCTCTTTGTCGTTTATCTCCGCTCTGATCTTTATTATTTCCTTCCTTCTGCTTACACTGGGCTTTTCTTGTTGCTCTCTTTTTAACTCTTTGAGATGTAGAGTTAGATCATTTACTACCATTTTTTCTTGTTTTTTGAAGTAGGCCTGTAGAGCTATAAACTTCCCGCTCAGGACTGCTTTCATTGTGTCCCATAGGTTTTGGATTCTTGTGTTTTCATTGTCATTAGTTTCCAGGATTTTTAAAATTTCTTCTTTCATCTCATTGGTAACCCACTCAATATTTAATAACATGCTATTCAGCTTCTAAGTGTTTGAGTGTTTTGGGTTGTTTTTATTGTAGTTTATTTCTAATATTATGCCTTCCTGGTCTGAGAAGATGCTTGGTATGATTTCAATCTTCTTGAATTTGGGGAGGCTTTGCTTGTGACCCAATATATGGTCTCTTTTTGAAAATGTCCCATGTACATGTGAGAAGAATGTATATTCCGTGGCTTTGGGGTGAAATATTCTGAAGATGTCAATTAAGTCCATCTGATCTAGTGAGTCATTTAGGATTGCTGTTTCTTTGCCGATTGTTTGTCTAGAGCAGGGGTGGGCAAACTTTTTGACTCAAGGGCCACAATGGGTTCTTAAACTGGACCGGAGGGCCGGAACAAAAGCATGGATGGAGTGTTTGTGTGAACTAATATAAATTAAAAGTAAACATCATTACATAAAAGGGTACGGTCTTTTTTTTCAATAGTTTTATTCATTTCAAACAGGCCGGATCCGGCCCGCGGGCCGTAGTTTGTCCTACTATGATTATATTGTTGTCCATCTCTCCCTTGATATTTTCCAGGAGATTTTTTTTTTTTATGTATTTGGGTGCTCCTGTATTGGGTGCATATATGTTTATCAGGGTTATATCCTCTTGTTGTATCGATTCCTTTAGTATTATGAAGTGGCCTTCCTTATCTCTTGTTATGGCCTTCACTTTGAGGTGTATTTTGTCTGATATAAGTATTGCTACCCTAGCTTTTTTTTTTCATTTACATTTTCCTGAAAGATATTTTTCCATCCCTTCACTTTCAGTCTGTGTGAGTCCCTTATTCTGAGGTGGGTCTCTTGTAGACAGCAAATATATGGGTGATGTTTTTTTTATCCATTCAGCCACTCAATGTCTTTTGATTGGAGCATTTAGTCCATTTACGTTTAAAGTTATTATTGAAAGTTACTTGTTTGTAGCCATTTCTTTTTTTGTGCCTGTTTTCTTTCTGAGCTTTTTATTTATTCTTTTTGCACCAGTCCCTTTAGTATTTCTTGCATTGCTGGCTTGGTGGTGATAAACTCCCTTAGCTTTTTTTTGTCTGTGAAGCTTCTTATTTCCCCTTCAATTTTGAATGATAGCCTTGCTGGATAGAGTATTCTTGGATTCAGTCCCTTGCTTTGCATCACTTTGTAAATTTCCGTCCATTCTTTTCTGGCCTGATGTGTTTCTGTTGAGAAATCATTTGATAATCTAATGGGAGATCCCTCGTATGTAACTTTTCGTCTCTCTCTTGTAGCTTTTAAGATTCTCTCTTTGTCCTGAACATTTGCCATGGTAATTATGATGTGTCTTGGTGTGGGTCTTTTCGGGTTCACCTTGTTTGGGGCTCTCTGTGCTTGTGTGACTTTTTCCCCCCCATCTCATGGAAGTTTTCTGATGTTATTTCTTCAAATAGGTTTTCTAACCCTTGTTCCTCTTCTTGTTGTTTTGGCACCCCTATTATTCGTATGTTGCTTTGTTTCATGTTGTACCATAGCTCCCTTAGGCTCTCTTCCTGTCTTTTAATTTTTTTTCTCCAATTGCAGTTCAGTTTGGGTGTGTTTTGCTTCCCTGTCTTCTAATTCGCTAATTCGGTCCTCCGCTTCTCCTAGTCTATTGTTGAAACTTTCCATGGTGTTTTTTTATTGCAGCTATATCACTCTTCATTTCTTCTTGATTCTTACATAAGTTATTGATATTTTTCATCCATTTCTTCTTGATTCTTGCAGAAGTTGTTGATTTTTTCATCCATTTCTTCTTGATTCTTGCAGAAGTTGTTGATTTTTTCCTCCATCCAGTTTATACACTCTAGGACCCTTAATCTGAATTCTTTTTCTGACACGTTGCATGCCTCTGTTTTACTTAGCTGCTTTTCTGGTGAGTCCTCCTTTTCTTTCCTTTGGGGGTTTCTTTGTCTACCCATGTTTGATCTCACCAACAGATCTAGATGTTGAGTCATTCAGGGGCTGCTCCTTGGGTGGCAGTGGCTCCTTGGGCTGCAGTTGCTCCTTGGGCAATTGTGGTAGCAGCTGCTCCTCAGTTGTCAGCAGCTCCTCTGGTGGGTGCTGTTCATAGCCGTGGTGGCTCCTCTTGCTGGTCAGGGGAGGCTTATCACACAGCTGCTGTTCCTCAGACAGAGGATGTGCTGATCACGAAGCTGCTGTTTCTTGGATGGGGCGGGCTACACACGCAGCTGCTACTCCTTGAACTGGGCTGGACAACTCACTTGGCTGCTGTTCCTTGGATTGGGGCTGGCTGCATGCTGCTGTTGTTCCTCTGATGTGGTGGGCTGCTTGTGGGGCTACTGCTCCTTAGACTTGGGCAGGTTGATTGTAAGGCTGCTGCTCTTCGGATGGGAGTGAGCTGCTCGTGTGGCTGCTCCTCCCCGGACAGGGACGGGCCACTCACCCAGCTGCTGCTCGTTGGACAGGTGCAGGCTGTGTGTGGCTCTGCTCCTTGGACTGGTGCATGCTTCGCAGGCTGCCGCTCCTCAGACCTGGGCGGTCTGCTCGTGTGGCTGCTGCTCCTCGGACCGGGGTGGGCTGCTGCTGCTCCTCTAATGTGGACGGGCTGCTCGCAGAACTGCTGCTCCTCAGATAGGGGCGGGCTGCTCATGTGGCTGCTGCTGCTTGGATGAGGGCAAGATGCTTGTGCAGCTGCTGCTCCTCGGACTGGTGCAGGGTGCGGGCTGTGTGCAGCTGCTGCTTGCTTGGATGGGGGCGGGCAGCGCAGGGCTGCCGCTCCTCAGATGTAGGCAGACTGCTCATGTGACTGCTGTTCCTCGGACAGGGGAGCGGGCCGCTCACACAGCTGCTGCTCCTTGGACAGGGGTTGGCCACATGAGGCTGCTGCTCTTAGGCCTGGGGCAGGCTGCTCGCGGGGCTGATGCTCCTTGGACAGGAGTGTGCTGCTCACATGTCTGCTGTCCACGTGGTTGCAGTGCCCTGGACTAAAGTGTTGGCTGGTCAGAGGGGAGTGTGCTTCAGAACTCACAGGAACCTGCACCTGGGGTGGCTGGAGACTCGGTGACCATGGGACCACAGCCGGGGTATCAGGTTCCTGGCAGGGGTGGCTGTAGAGTCCCAGGTGTTACCTGAGGGCACCCTGGGTGGAGGTGAGGCTGGGCTCTCAATTACATCAGCTCACCCCTTTGAAAAGGCGAGGCCTCTGAGGAAGAGCTGGCCTCCTGGTCCTGTTTGCAATGGTAGCAGAGGCTGCCTAGTTAGGCTAGCCCGGTTAGCCTGCCCCCGAAGGTCCTGCGGGGTCTAACTGTGCCTCATTCAACACCCCTTCCCCCCCCCCCCCCACACCACACAACCACACACTCCTTTTTTGCTCCCTCGCTGCCGCCTTCTTCCTGCCTCTGTAGCTGGGTCTAGGGTGTAATTGACCCGTTTGTTACTAAATTTTCCTCTCCAGGTGTCTGGTTATGTGGCTTGCTCTCTAGCACTTTAGCCAGACAGGATAAAATTCACCTTAACAAGACATGACCCAAAGGGAACAAAGCATGAATGTACTCATGACACCGATAGCCCCAATATAAGTGACCACCTGAGAAAAGAGAATTAAGGGAGAGAAAAGAGAGCACAAATGATATCTAAGAGAGAGAGAAAAAAAGATAGGAGAGAAAGGAAAAAGGAGAATATATATATATATATATATATATATATATATATATATATATATATATATATAGAGAGAGAGAGAGAGAGAGAGAACACCACAGAACCAATAGATAAACCAAACAAATACAAACATCAAACACCCAGTAAAGAGGGTGGGGGCAGAATCTGTAGAGGCTGAGCTGATATACAGGAAATAAGGTTAAGGATTGGATAAATATGGGGAGGACCTCACTTCAGTATAGAGGAAGTAGAAAAGGGATGAGTGGATTAGAAGAGACAGAAGGGGAACAAAATAATGTATTTACAAAAAAATTGATTTAAAAAACGGTATAAAAATAGAAAATAACAAGTAAAAATAAAATAAAATTGAATGATGAAAAAATAATGTGAAAAGAAGTAGAAAATAAAGCAACAAACAAAAAAGGAAAACAAAGCAAAAAGCAAAAAAAAAAAAAAAATCCCTAACAAAATAATAGTAAAAAAATATAAAATGAAAAATTGAAATGTCATTCCTTTGGCTGGTTTAAGATCCCAGTTTTCTGGAATGTCTGTGATTTTTTTTTTTCTGTTGCTGGGACTGAAGGCCTCTGTTCACTCCCAGGGACTAATCATATTTTTCAATCCTTCATACCATTCAGGGTGGAATCTGGGTGTGGCTGTATTCCTTGCCTGGGGGCTGGAGGGAGGAGTTATAGCCTCAGGAGAAAATGGCTGCCCAGGTCCTGGGCTGAGGTGTGACTCAGCACTCAGTTTTCTGCCACCTCTCCTGGACCCCCTTCTCTCCCCAGCCTCTCCCCAGATTCCACTCCTTTGCACCTTCTCCCACTCCTCAGCATGGGTGAGTGTCTGTATCCAAAATGTCCTATGAACAGGGTTCAGTGAAAAAAAACAAATGCCGGCCGCAGAAATGAGGAAGACTGAGTCTCTGTGAGCTCCTCTCTTACTGGCACTGCACGGTCTGGTCAGTGCTTCAGGCTGCCCCGTCTGGGCTTAGTCTTCCGTAGTTAAGGAACCCAGATCTCAAATCCCCCGGCGCCAATAGTCCTGCAAATCTCCTTTTCCCAGTCAGAGGCTGTGCCTGTCCCAAGGGACGCTGCTGGGTACCGTGTGGTTTCCCTCTGACCCTCTGGGCTCAGAGATCTGGCAAACTTTCCTGCCCAGATCCCTGGTTTTTTACCTTTCCAGGGGAACTCTACCCTTCCTGGCTGCAAACTGTCTCACCAGCTGAGTCTCCTTTGCCAGTTCGGGGTGGGTGTTATTTGCTTCAGCTGCTCATTCTATCTGCTCCGGGGCAAGCCTTGGGACGCGTCCGCCTATTCTGCCCCCATCTTGTCTCCTTCTTACATATTGTTTTTGTGATTAATCACTATGCTTTAATTATGTTCAATTTGTAACAATGACAATCCATCCTGCATATCAGATATTTACAGTACGATTCATAACAGTAGCAAAATTACAGTTATGAAGTAGCAATGAAAATAATTTTATGGTTAGAGGTCACCACAACATGAGGAACTGTATTAAAGGGTCATGGCATTAGGAAGGTTGAGAACCACTACTCTAATTGATTGGCGTGTCCCTGAGGTCTCCCTCTCGCATGTCTTTGCACTCCCACTTCTCTTCAGCCCCATCCCAGGGCTATCTTGGCTTAGCCCCCACCAGCTCTCTGAAAGAACTACAGATCTTCAACCAATGCTCTGCTATCGGTTTTGCTCTCCCCAATCCTTTTGCCAAGAAAATGAACCTTCTAAAATACATGAGCTTAAAAAAAAATTCAACCTGAGAGATTGTCTCTTAATACATGAATTTAATATGTTGACATTTATTGTGAATATTATCATATTTGGACTTATTGCAAAAATCCTAAAAAACATATTTTTATTTCTCCCCAACTTCCCTTTTCTCTTCATTGTTTTGGAAATTATTTATTTAAATTTTTGGTAAGTCATCCATAAACTGTCAATATACATGTACATTCTAACAACATCTAAAATTATCTAACATCTATGCCCTCCTCTTAGACAAGACAAGGACTGTGGCATGTTTTAACCCTCCTATATCTCCCTCTTCTACTTTCTTTATTTTTGTAATGTAGAATTTTAAATACAATATTCCCCCCCCCGCAATAGTTAATATTTAAAATAACAACATAATGTAACAGCTTCTTTGCTCACCATTTTAAAAAACTTTCTACTGTTTCCCTGTGTTTTTATTTTTTTGTGTGTGTTTTTTTTTTTTACCTCTTGTGGAATTATTTAATATTTATTTTCTTGAGTATCTATACATGCAAAAAGTCTTAGTTTGTATGTCTAAACATATCTGTTATCTTTTTTATTTTTAAAATTTTTACTGAAATTTTTTATTTAGGTATAATTGATATATAATACATATTAGTTTCAGGTGTACAACATAATGATTTGATATTTGTATATATTGTGAAATGTTTACCACAATAAGTTTAGATAACATCTATCACCTTATAGTTACAGAAACATTCTTTTTCTTGTGTTGAGGACTTTTAAGATCTATTCTCTTAGCAACTTTCAAATATGCAAAACAGCATCATTAACTATAGGCACCATGCTGTATATTACATCCCCAGGACTTATTTTATAACTGGAAGTTTATACCTTTTGACACCCACTCCTTGTCCCCCCCCGCCCCCCGCCAACTCTAGAAACCACTAATCTGTTCTGAGCTTTTTTTTTTCTTTTCAGATTCCATATATAAATGAAATCAAATGGTATTTGTCTTTGTCTGACTTATTCCACTTAGTATAATGCCATCAAAATTCATCCAAGTTGTTGAAAATGGCAATATTTCATTTTTTTATGGCTGAATAATATAGTCATCCCTTCATCTCTGTGGGTTTTGCATCTGAGAATTCAACCAGCCATGAATCAAAAGCAGTATTTTTGATCCAAGGTTGAGAATCCTTGGATGTGGCGGGACGACTGCATGCTTGTTCTATGACATCTATGATAATAAAAGTGTAATAGGCTAATTAGACTGGACAGCTGAATGACCTTCCGGACGTCCTTCCAAACAAAGCCATGGTGACAGGGCCAAGGCAGAGGTTGTTAGGGGCAATCTGGCAGGCAGGCGAGTGTTTGGGGGATCAGGCAGGCAGGTGAGCAGTTAGGGGTGATCAGGCAGGCAGGAAGAGTGGTTAGGGGGATCAGGCAGGCAGGTGAGCAGTGAGGGGCAATCAGGTAGGCAGGCGAGTGATTGGGGCAATAGACAGGCAGGCAGAGGGGTTAGGGGCGATCAGGCAGGCAGGCAGGCCAGCAGTTAGGAGCCAGTGGTCCTGGATTGCGACAGGGTGCAGGCCGGGCTGAGGGACCCCCCATCTGCCCCTGTGCACGAATTTGGTGCATCAGACCTCTAGTTTTATATAAGAGTCTTGAGCTTCTGTGAATTTTGGTATCTGCATTGAGTCCTGAAACCAATCCCCCTTGGTTTCTGAGGGATGACTGTATTCCTTTGTATATACTAGTATATTCACCACATTTACTTCATCTGTTCATGCATTGACAGACACTTAGATTATTTACTTTACCTCCTCTGAATATTAGTTCAATGAGGTAAAGAATTTATAATGGAGAGTTACTTTGCCTTTGAACATCATTTCTTTGCCTTCTAATTTTTTGTTGGTGATGGGAAACCTGCTATTGTTCTTATTGTTATTCCGTTGTGACTTAATTATCTTTTCTGTCTGATAGATTTAGGTTTTTTCTGTTCTCCAATTTCAGTACAAGGTATCTAGGTATATCTATCTATCTATCTATCTATCTATCTATCTATCTATCTATCTATCTATCTATCATCTATCATCTATCTGTCTATTTAAAATACAAGATACTGTGCTCACTACAAATCTGTATTTTTATTTTTCTTCAAATATTGGAAACTTAACAATCATTAGTTCCTTTTATATTTTTCTCCATCAATTCCTCTATTGTTTCACTTTGTAGTTGCTATAAGTCTTTTGTTGCAGGTTTTTAATCTACCCTCCATGTCTTTCCTCTTCCTTGTTATGTTTTCCATCTTCTTACCTCCTGTGCTATATTCTGGGTGAATGGCTCAGTACTGTCTTCCAATTTCTAATTCTCCCATTAATTGTGTTCAATATTTATCCAGTCTATAAGCTTTTAGTTTCAATCTTGGTATTTTTAATTTCCAGGATTTGTAATAGGTTATTTTTCAGAACCATATGCTCTTCATTCATATTTGTTTCTTTCATTTATTTACTTTTGTTTCTCATGCATGTAATTACTTCATCCCTTTGAGGGTTTTAAACATACTTATTTTAAATGATTTTGAATTTGCTCAGGTATTTCCATTTTTGAGGAAATATATATATTTTTTCTGGTTGTTGAAATTATTGTCTGACTTTTTATATTTCATTTAAAATTTAGGTTTGCATATGTTCTTTTAAATTAGTGTTTCAGGTTTCTTCCAATACATTCCCAGAAGTGGGATCCCTGGGTCAAATGGCAGTTCTATTTTCAATTTTTTTGAGGAAACTTCATACTGTCTTCCACAGTGGCTGCACTAGTCTGCATTCCCACCAGCAGTGTACTAGGGTTCCCTTTTCTCCACACCCTCACCAGCACTTGTTTGTTTATTTATTGATGGTAGCCATTCTGACAGGTGTGAGGTATCTCATTTTGGTTTTAATTTGCGTTTATCTGATGATTAGTGACAATGAACATCCTTCCATATATCTATTGGCCATCTGTATGTCCTCTTTGGAGAAGTGTCTATTCAGGTCCTTTACCCATTTCTTAATTGAATTGTTTTATTGGTGTTGAGTTTTATAAGTTCCATATAAATTTTGGATATTAAGCTCTTATCAGATATATCAGCTAATATGTTCTTTTCATTTTGTTGATGGTTTCCTTTGCTGTGAAAAAAACTTTTTAGTTTGTTCATTGCAGTATTACTTACAAGAGCCAAGATTTGGAGGCAGGACAGTAGATGAGTGGATAAAAAAGCTGTGATACATTTATATAATGGAATACTATTCAGCCCTAAAAAAAGAAGGAATCTTACCTTTTGCAACAGTATGGATGAACCTGGAGAGTATTATGCTAAGTGAAACAAGCCAGTAAGAGAAAGACAAGTACCATATTCTTTCACTTACATGTGGAATTTAATGAACAAAATAAGCTAACTAAGGTAACTCATAGATACAGAAAACAGACTGACCTCTGTCAGAGGGGAGGGGGTTGGGAACTGGGTGAGAAGGGTGATGAGATTAAGCAAAGAAAAAAATGAAAGACTCATGGCCTGGCCAGTATTGTTCAATGGTTAAGTGTCCATCTATGAACCAGGAGGTCATGGTTCAATTCCCAGTCAGGACACATGCCTGGGTTGCAGGCTCAATCCCCAGTAGGGGGTGTGCAGTATATAAATATAATAAAAGCCTAATATGCAAATTGTTTAACTGGGAGTTCAACCGGGAGTTCAACTGCTCGCTATGACGTGTGCTGACCACCAGAGGGTAGTGCGGAACATGGCATACATCAGCAAGGTGTTGCTGGCAGCAGGCAGCAATGGAGGCACTACTGGCCCAGATGGGCCCTGATGAGAGCAGGACCGTGGCAGGATGGTGGAGCAGGTGAGCAGGTGGTGCCAGGCCAAAGTGGGTGTGAGCGGGAGCCCGATTGCCCTGCAGAAGGTGACCAGCAGCGGCAGTGGAGGGCACAGCCCCAATCAATCGCCCTGCAGACGGGATGGTAGAGCAGGTGAGGGGCAGTGCCAGGCCATAGTGAGGTTCCAGGTGGGTTGTGGGGCTGCGAGCCTGGGGGCGCAAGCTGGGGCCTGATCCCCGCAGGCAACTCCAAGGGACCCCACCTGTGCACGAATTCATGCACTGGGCCTCTAGTTTATAATACTCATGGACACAGACAATTGCCAGAGGGAACAGGGTTGGAGTGGTGGGGGCTTAGGGAGGAGGTTGAAGAAGGTGAAAGGGAGATAAATGGTGATGGAAAGAGACTTGGCTTGTAAACACACAATGCAATATACAGATGATGTATTGTAGAATTGCATACCTGACACCTGTATAATTTTATTAACCAATGTCACCCCAATACATTTAATTAAAAAGAAATGAAATTTAGGTTTGCATGCTCATCTTGATTGGCTTGGCCCTCCCCACAGCTGTGGGTTATTTTCTTCCCTGTCTAGTGGTTTTGACATTGCCTCCACCTGACTCCTAGTAACTCTGTTCCAGAACCAGGTTGAATATTTTTGGCTAGGTTCCTTCTCCTGCATACTGGGTATACATACATGCAGCCCCCCAAATGGTGGGCAGCTTCACCCAGAGTGGGGCTCCGAGGCTGTGCTTGCTCTCTCCCAGCACTGTAGGCCAATGGCTATAGCTTTCTTACCTCTTTTTATAAATGAGAGAGCTCAGCACACCCGAGACTTCAGGCAGTGATCTTGGCTCAGGTTCTCTGCCATGCTTGGAAGGTTTTGTTCCCTGTTACCCCAGAGAAATCAAACTTTGGCTATCTCTGCCCTCTTGACCAGGAGACCAAGAAGCCCATGGCTTCGGCTTGTTTACTAGTGGCCATTTCTCTTTCATGGCAATGTTTTATCTGCTATTATAGTGTGATTTTATTTTAAACACGTACATAGAATGTTTCATGTCTTATTTCTGTGCTTGGAGTAGAGTTGGAGAGCTCAGAACTTGAAGTCACAATGGCATCTGGCCTAGGAGTGCCTCTTCTGGTTTATCTTTGTGCCCCCCTGCTTGTCACCTAGCAGTGCTTCTGAGACCAGGGCCTGTTGGAGGCTGGAAGGTAAGAAAGTCAAGTTACACAAAGGCAGGGAGAGCTCTGCATGTGGAGGTGGGCTTCATGACACCAGTGGTTGTCTGAGGCCTCTCGTCTCTGACTGTAAAGCCTACCTCAGAAACCCCTTCTTCCTGGCAACCATCAGGGTGTTAAAGTGTCCTTATTGCTAGAGACAGTACTGATCCTCTTCTTGTAGAAAAGCATACTCATCCACTTAATAGCCTTCAGTGTCAGTGCTTAAGAAAGTGTAATAGCCTTAAAGCTGATTTGTGGTTCAACAGATGATTGGCTAGTCTCAAATTTGGGTTCTTGGGCCAGCAGGTCAGTGTTAATCTTCAGTGTCTGATGCAGCAGTAGAGACAGGAGCTGCTCTGATCGCTGATGGGATACCACCCCGTGTGAAAAGCTGCTCTCAGAGAAGCCATAGAGGAGATAATCTGCTTTAGGCTAATCAAGTACCCTCTGTGGAGAAAAGTAAGTCAGCAATTGCTCTCAGCAGGAAACTTTGTCAGTGGGTTGTCAGAACTCAAGGATGTGATTACAATCTAACTTCAGTGTAACTTTGACTCTTCTGTGTACTTTTCTCATTTATCCTGTGAGTCATAGAAATATTTTTGATGATTGCAGCAAAGTCTATGGCTATTTGTATTTTAACTTCACCACGCTGGAAGAGCCTTATCCAACTATAGAAAAACAAAACAAAAGTAGAGTGCCACATCATTACGATCTGTGTTTCTAGCACTTGGCCTCAGAGCTCTCTTGGCCTTTGATTAGACATGAGTAAGATTTAGAAGACTGAGTGCTGGGTGCATTGGGCATCTTAGTTGGCTGCAGTTTTCTGCAGTTTGGGCTCCCAGCTGGCTCAGCGAAGTGTAGCAGATATTGGGTGTTTCTGCCCGTCCAGCCCCGTTTCCATGCTTCTAGGAACTGAACGCTTCTCTCTTCTGGAGAATATTTTCACAACCTGCGCCAGGTCCCTGCTGCCACAGAGGAGGCCACATGACCCAGGAGTTAGAAATGCGCACATGGTCCCAGCAGTCTTCCCAGGATATTTCTGCTACCACTATCAGAAAACACTTTGAGTCCACTGGGCTCTAAGCTGGCAATCGGCTTCCATCCTTTTGGAGAGCACCTGTCCAGCAGGTGGAGCCAGAGGCAGAGCTCTGAAAGCATTTTATTAAACTTTATTTTTTAATTTATTTGTAATAAAAAGCGCATATATTTAAGGTGTACAATGTGATGACTTGATGTACAAGGTGAAATGATTACAGTCAAGCTATTGACATATCTATCTCCTTACATAGTTACCTTTTTTTGTGTGTTTGGTGGTGAGAGCACCTGAAATCTACTTTCTTAGCAAATTTCCAGTATTCAATACAGTATTTTTTTTTATATATTTTATTGATTTTTTACAGAGAGGAAGGGAGAGAGAGAGAGAGTCAGAAACATCGATGAGAGAGAAACATCGATCAGCCACCTCCTGCACATGGGGATGTGCCCGCAACCCAGGTACACGCCCTTGACCGGAATCGAACCTGGGACCTTTCAGTCTGCAGGCCGACGCTCTATCCACTGAGCCAAACTGGTTTCAGCTTCGATACAGTATTTTAACTATAATCATCATGCTGTATATTAGATATCTAGAATTATTCATCTTACATAATTGCAACTTTGTACCCTTTGATCAAAATCTCCCTATAACCCCTGGTAATCACTATTCTACTCCCTACTTCTATGTATTTGATTTTTTAGATTCCACATGTAAGTGAGATCATGCAATATTTCTTTTTCTTTGTCTGGCTTATTTTATTTAGCATAATATCATCCAGTATCATCTGTGTTGTCACATATGATCTCCCTTTTTGAGGCTGAATAATATTCCATTATTCTTTATTTAGCACAATTTATTTATTTATTCATCTGCCAATAAACACTTAGGTTGTTTCCATATCTTGAATATTTTGAATAATACTGCAGTGAATATGGGGTGTAAATATCTCTTTGAGGTACTGATTTTTTTCTTTTTCTTTTTGTTTTGGTATGTTCTCAGGAGAGAGATTACTGAATCATATGGTAGTTTTATTTCTAATATTTTGGGGAACCTCCATACTGTTTTCCATTGTGGCTGTAGCAGTTTACAATTCCACTAATAGTACATAAGTGTTTCCTTTTCTCCACATCCTCCCCATCACTTGTTCTCTTTTATCTTTTTTATACTAGCCTCTGATGACATTGAGACCTTATGCTCAGCCTTGCTTGATGTCAAATGCACCCAGGTATGTAAGCCCAGGGATTTCTTTCTTGGCTTTGGCTAATTTAAGCTGAATGTCTGTCACTTGAGATTGAAAGTGTCCTGACCCTTATGTGTAAGAGTTGGGAGTCATTCATAAAAAGCTTATTGCATATTCATCCATCCCAGGCCCAAGCTACTTATGATGCACCTAGCTAATTATGAAGCTTACTGGGCAAGCCTTGACTTTTTGGGTGTCTAAGCTTTCAGTTTCTTTGATCAACTGAAACTGGAGGAACCAAAGAGTCAAAATTGGAGAAGGGGGGAGGAGGTATAAGACCATGAAGTGGGGCATCTGTTTGTCCTGGGAGCTATCAGGGACTGCAGTTATTGTATACCTAATTGTAGGAAGGGCCAGCAACTGACTGAGGATTCCCTCTCTGCACACTTGAAGTGCTTTCTGTTCACTCACCCAAGGCTGCCGAAATACCAACTTACCAGAGAGTCAAAGCAATTTTCCCCAGCCCAGACAGCCTCCTTTTAAATTTTCAGGTAACTTCTTCATTTATCAGACCGCACTTCCTTCCTGCCTTGGGGAAAATCTAAGCAACAGCTAGAAAGCACAAGTGGGCACGGGATTCTACAAACAGCAGGAAAAAGTGTTCTGTAGATAGATGACAGTGTGTGTGATCTGGGTAACTGAGCTTCTGTAGTACAGGTGGGCTTTCTAGAAGTTCAAGAGAAGGAGAACAGGGCAGGTAACCTCCGAGCTTGCCACCTCTTGGCAAAAGTTGTGGAGCTTCTGACTCAGAGCACACAACTGTAGTGAGGCTGCGTGGGGTGGGCGGACTGGCAGGCGAAGAGACACAGAATGAGTGTATGAGGCAAAGCAGATGTGAGGAGGAGGACTGATTTGTGATTAGAATCTTGTTCTTTCCTTCTGTATGTCATGTTATGAACGGACCCCTACATCTTAATATGGATCGGAAGAGAAACACTGAAATGTCATTGAGAGGCAAAGCATGGGTGGGGGTTGCCAGGAGGATGGGATGAGGGAGGAAGTGGTTTTGTAGGAGGATGAAAGAGAGGTGGGTGAAGACTGATTCTTTTATTTTATTTTTATTTATTTATTATTTTTTAAATTTTATTGTTTAAGGTATTACAAATCGTAGTACATATGTCTCTCTCTTTTTTTGAAGACTGATTCTTAGCCAGAAGCTGCCCTCAAGGTATGTAAGGGAGGCCTGGAATGCTGGGCTTCCAGGGAGACCCCAGACCTTGGTCCTGACCCACGTAGAGCTGAGGCCTGGGATCAGAAGAAACCTGCTGAGAAAATGTGGGGTTTCCTGCCTTGAGGAGGCCCCTCTATGCTGACTGGTCCTCGCCACAACTGTCATTTAAACTGGTGGGAGCACACAGAGCACACGGGAGCAGGGCCCACCCCCTCTGTCCAGATATCTTTCCTCTGAAAGGCTGGTGCCCTCTGTCTGTTCCCTATAGTGCAAACTGCATTCCCTCAACCATGGCCTGGCCTTGACTCCACAAGCTGCTGTACATCATCCATTCAGCACCTCCGTGCTCTGTGCCAGCTCAGTGCCAGGACAGACGCCTTCACCTTTCTGACTTTTCTGTGCCCTTTAAGCCCTTCCACCAGATTCCCCTTTTGAAGGGCAGATGACTGAGGTGTATGCACGGTTTGTGTTCCTAACCAAGAAAAAACTCCGAACTCTGTCTGTGGCTCGTCAGCGTCCTCCCCCTGCCTCCTGTTCCAGCCTCTGCCCTACCCCATGTGGTTCCTCTGGCTGTCCGTGGGCAGGAAGCCTCTGTTTGCCTCCACACCATCAAGGTCTTCCCTCCACTCCCTCAGCCCTACTCCCGAACAGGGAGAGAATTTGGAGGCCAAAAACCTATTGTTGATGCCATTAATGTGTAAACGAAGTGGGAGATACCACTCTAGGAAAGACCTTTGTGACATATTTCAAGATCCTTGTGATGATGTCAGAGATGAGACTAAATGGATAACAACCCGCACTAAATATTTCTCTTCCACTCATTGCAATTTAACCGTGGGTAGAGCATGTGGAACCCAAGGCTGGGAAATATAGTCAAAGGAGCTCTTTGGAGGTTCTTTGAACATATGCTGATGTTGAACAGAGCTTGCAACTCGACTCTCGGGCACAGGCAGATGTGACTTCACTGTGGGTTCTGCTGGTGTGTGATAACGCAGGTGACTGAAGCTGGACCCAGGCCGAGGGATGAGATGCGTGCTTCACTAGCTGCTTTGTTTTGTATCCCAGGAAAGCTTGACAGTTCCTACTCTGCATTGAAACCTCTGTCTTGTCAGCGCTCTTCCCTCGTGGTGCCATCTCCTGCTTGGCCTCACCACAGAGAGACTTCCTTTTGGGTACCTGGGGCAGACGCGGCCACAACCGCAGGAGTCCTGTGCTGTCTTCCTTGTGGTGAGGCGCTGGGGCTGGCTGCCATGACGGAGCCAGTGCTCCAGGGTTACGCTGGTTGACCAAGTTGGTCAGCTGAAAAATTCCTTAAAATACCCCAGGGGCATGTATTTATTTTGTGTCATTTTTGAAAGGATAAATATTCCAAAACCCTGATGCCAAAAAAGAGAGCTCTATGACTTTTATAAAACTGGCCATGCTGCAAGTTTAAAAAAAATTAGTTAAAAGACTAGAAATTATGGGTACAAAAATATCTCTGCTAATAGTTTACTGTCTGGCTTGAGTGAGTTTAACTTTAAGGTGTGGTGGCTCTGGAAATTTATCATGAGTCACTACATAATAACCGGCTGCACTATCAGGCATCAGCCCACACACAATTTTCCAGCCCTGAACTTTGAATGTTTCGTACAAAATGAAAATAATACAGTCTTATGTTTTATTCTAGGGATGAAGTGGTTGGCATCACTTTAGACTTTACTAAAGGCTTGTGAATTTTATGTTTCCTACCAAATTTGAAATGTTTTGAGGAAGTATCTTGTTTTGAGTTGGAAAACACAAATCTTGTTAAAGAGTAAAACCATGCACATACAGTCTCCTGTGTGTAGGTTTATTTCCTCCTTTGTAGGTTATTTGCTTGACCTGGACCATCATCTCTCCAAATGGCCAACTCAGCCCTTAGGCTCATAATTACACATTTGAAGGAAAACTAACCCAGCAAACACAGATGGTTATCTCTGCAGGTTTTATTTTCTCTTGTCTTTTTCTTGCCTTCTGTTCTCTTTCTGGGACTAGAAAACCAGAGATATACTTTCTCCTGTGCTGAATCAAAAACAGCCTCAAGGAGGAAGCAGTAAATGGATGCCCTTCTTTTTTATACCCTGTAATTGGTCTTGAGCTTTAATAGTCATTCGAGTACCCTTAGAGGACCAATTTCATGTCACCTCATGGGAGACCAATGTTTCCTGAAAGCCTTTCTCAGTCCGGGCCATCTTTTCGACTCATCCAAGTCTTCCCCGTTTTCCTGGTTCTGCTAAACCCCTCCTTCCTTCACTCCCTGCCTGTCCATGTCCTTCCTTCTCCTATATTCCAGTGGCACTTACAGTGCACATCCTGGATGCTTCCTCAGTGCCTTTTAATTTATTAAAATAAATATATTTGCCCACGTTTAGATAATATCTTCAACTAGTATATGAGTTCCTTGAGGGAAAATGCTTTGTTCATTTTTGTCATCCTCATTGTCTAACACACAGTGTGTACCCCGAAAAGATTTCTGATTGATTTTTCAAGGTAGTTGGTATGTTCATTAACTTTTATTTAGGGCAAACCATGTAATGAATGTGTGTGAGGCCTTTTCACCTCCACTGTCTTATTGAATCTTCGCAAGGACCCTGGAAGATAAACATTATACAAGTCTCTAGGTGGTGGAGCTAAGTCACAGAGAGCTTCCCTGAGGCCCCCCTCCCTCCCCAAGCCAGGATATGGCAGAGCCAAAAGCAGCCCAATTCCCCATTTAATACTTTTTCTGCCATGCCATATTTACCTTGAGAAATAGGATTATCGAGGCCAAGAGGCGAGCTGCCTCCTGGTCCTGGGAGGGTAGCGTACCTAGGAAGTCAGCCTGAGGAGCCCTGGAACCTGTGGGAGGTGCCTACAGGGAATTAATAAACTGTGCCAATTGCTGGTGAGCTCCGTCCTGCGGGCCTGGACCCGTGCCGTTCTGGTGTCTCTCTAAGCTCTCAGCCTAGTTCTTCTGATTCTATCCTTGTTACGCTGACATCACTAGGTCCTGATGGCAGTGGGCAGGGACAGTGCCTCTGTCGCTCTATCATTTTTCCTGCTGCTGATCGGTTCCATTTGATGGACCTGTGCTCTTGCGCTTGCACTGTCACGCCACAGGTCTTCTTCCAGAAGCGCTTGCCGCAGGCAGAAAGGATAGGAGACTGGCCCAGAGGGTAAGGAGGCAGGTCTGTAGGAACTGAGGAGGCCTCTGAAGTCCCTTGAGCCCGTGGTGGGTGTGGGGTCTCGCTGCAAATCTGCATTTTACCCTCCCAGGGCAGCACCCATTGCACTGCGCCCTGGCAGCTGCACGCACCCACGCAGCCTATGGGCTCGCCTGGCTGGGAATCCGCATGACCGTAACAATGAGAAATCCGGTGCCTAGCAAGAGCATTACGACAAACGAGAAGACTTGGCTAACGTACTCCAGCGGTTTTAGATATTTTTCCTTTGTTAGTCAATAAGCCAGTCTTCGGAGGTGGGAGGGACGTGAAAAATTTCACCAATACACGGCAGTTTCTCAGTGTCAAATGTCTGTCACAAATTTTGCCTGTGGTCACCTCCGAAGCCTGCAATTTTAAAAAAACGCAGCAATTATCTCAACCAAAGTGCTATTGAGTGCACTTTCCAGTGGTTGGTCCTCAGGCTCCTTTCCCAACAATGTTTTCCTCCTGCAAAAAGCCCAAAGGAGCGTGTGTGCGTGGCTCCCGAAGCCGAAGCCGAGAAGTCAGCTCCGCGGAAAATTTGCATGCTGTAATTGAGTTGCCGGGAAGACGCAGGACATAATTTTTCAGGCTTGCGATGGTCGTGATTCCCTGCAACCTTCCAGGCTGGCAATGGAAACGGCAGCCAGACTCCTCCATTCTCCTGTGACCTGGTTCTCAGCTGGAACCTTCACAAGCCAGCTCCGATTCCCTGGTTTTCAGGAGGTTGTAGCTGGCCAGCCCTGAGCCTTCCCTCCCTTAAACTCATACAGGATGTCATGTTTTTACAACTCAAGTATTGTGTTTTATTGAATAATTTAGCACAGGGACATCTTATGACCCTGGCTACTGGGTAAGTTCTTGGAGGGAAAGCACTTAGTAGATGCTGAGTACTTTTGAGTGAATAAACAAAGAGATTTGCGTTCTTTGGCATTTTTCTAGGGTACACCTGTGATTGGCCCTGTGCACACACAGGACGTGGAGGTGTAATTGGGATCAACTTGAGGAAGGATTCCCTGTAAAATGCTTGAGGATAATTTTTAAGAAAATTACTTAGCCAATCACTCCTGGTTGGTAGGTTGAGTTTAACACAGGAATCAGGAGTCTGCAGAGGTTCTTTGTGTGACCTAAAGCTCAAAGAGACAACATGAAATATGAGTATTCTCTCTCTCTGTGTGTGTGTGTGTGTGTGTGTGTGTGTGTGTGTGTGTGTGTGTAGGAATGTTGAGGAAGGGGGCTAAATTGGATTCTGTCATTGCATTGCATTGAAGCAGTACACAGCTGACTTGAAGGAAGCTTGTATCACTCTGTCGTTCCATCATGCTGTATCCTGGGACACTTCCTTGTGTATCGGTGCACCCTTTTTTCTGGTCCTGTATTTTTAACCATAAAATGCTTCCACAATGGAACCTTTAAATATCCAGGGTTCAAAGAAGTTCGGACAGTAGATCTTGAGCTATGCTTATGTACAAGTGTTGTGGGATGTTTCTTGGTATAATGTGGCATAAAGGCAGGTGGATTGTTCTGGAGGTTTGGATTAGCCATCTCCATGGCTCTGAGTTTCCAAGGCCAAAGAGAGGCAAAACTGCAAAATTGAAATTTACCTCTAGAAATGTCTTACCTCTCTTCCCAGGTACTGGCTGATCTTACCCAAGGTAACGGTATCTTTCTAAAAGGTAATGGGTGTGCAATGGTGTGCAAACCAATTGTACAGATGGCTTCCTTCCCCAGCCTCCTACCAGAATCTGTGTCCAAGTTGATAGGACTTTAAACAGTTGAAGTGACCCCAAGTTCAACTGGAGCTACTGGTGAGGCATAGTTTCAACATTGGGAAGTACTCTCCTAGGCAGCATTTACAGAAGTGAATACAGATTAAGGAGGTGGGATTTCTGTGTTGGTCAGATCACATTTGTTCAGTTCTGAGGATCACCCTTTAAGAGGGACATTGTTAAGTGCGGCACATAAAGATAAGGGCGAGAAAACATGAGGACAGTGTTGTAGGAGGAATGACAGTTGATTTGAGCATTTGAAATCTGACCAGAGTCCAGGATAGGCTGATCCTAGAATCTGAAGGTTGACAGGTAAAGGTGATCTAGTTTAAACGCCTCTCTGGTGTTTGAATTTATCTTCTACATATCTCTGCAAGGTTATCAAATAACCTTGGCCTGAATATCTCTAATGACAGAAAACTCACTACCCAGAACATGGCAGTCTCCTTTAAATAGTCCAGGCAGAATGGTATAAAACCTCCAAAAGGCAGTGGGGAGGAATGAGAGAAAGGTGTTCTTTTGGTTCAATATGGCCAGATAATCTTCATGAGAAATGTTGTGAGGATGTAGGAGTTGACATTGGTGTGGGTGTAAGTTCCCCACCAGTGTCAAGATCTGCTACCTTTATTTATACTCAGTCAAGGTTCTTTTTACCATGAGACAAGCTCAAGTAAAAAGAAGATGTGGGAAATGCCTAGCTGGTGTGGCTCAGTTGGTTGTGCATTGGCCAATGCACCAAGAGGACTTAGGTTTGAGTCCTGGTCAGGGCACATGCCTAGGTTGTGGGCTCAAACCCCAGTAGGCAGCATGCTGGAGGCAGCTGGTCCATGTTTCTATCTCTGTCTCCCTCTCCCTTCCCCTCTCTCTCAAAAAAATCAATACAAACAAAAAGATGTGAAATAAGAATACAATGATCTATCTCATCTCATTGACCCTCAAGAATCAGAAACAAGGTAGATCACTGAAACTGAATCTAGAAATTTCAGAACCAGGATTATCAGGGCATGTGGTCTTTTCCTCTACCTGTCTCTGTTGCTCTATTCTTTCTTCAGATTGGCTTTTCCTCTTACTCATAACCTCTCCACAATAGTTTTTGGCTGGCCATGACACCATCTCTAATCCTGGCTCTACCTGAACTTACCACTCACTTCCTTACCAAAGAATTATCTGCTCTGTGCCTCTTTGTTCTAAACCAAGAGGATCAGCTTGGCTCAACCCAGCCTTTGGATTGGCTTTGCTTGGATCACAGGTATAGTGTTGCTCCAGTCAGCTACAGCTTCTGGGCACAGGGTCACATGAATAGGTGCAGATAGGTTCTCTAAGAAGTGTATGGGGGAAAGACAAAGACTAGAATGCTTTCTATAGGCACATATCCTTAACCCCCCCAAAAGAACAGGTAGTTATTAAGGGATTTTAGCCCTTAATAAAGGCAATGGTCCTTCAAATCTTACCTCACAGGTCCCTACCTGCTTTCCTTAGTTAAGATCTAGAATAATTCTCTTCTTTATGGTCATACAGAATCCCAACCCTTTTCTCATCTGATTTTTGCTCATCCTCCCTTTGCTTTACTTGAATAAATCTGTATTTTTTTTTTGTTCACAAACTTTGGCTGTTATCTTTCTTTTTGCTATGCTTGTTTATTCTCAGAGTAGTACTTAAAAAAAAAAACTGCCCCCAATGGACTCTGTCTTCCGCAATATATGTATGTATTTTTTAAGCAGAAAATTCAGAATTATTTTTCTGGTTTCATGTCCTATCTTTCGGGTTGCATCTTCCTTTCTACCCACAGTGCCGGGCTTGATGACAAATGAGAAACAATCATTTCACACATCCTAGTAAAATATATATACTTTGTCAGAACAGTGGTTGATTAGATCTGCATTTTGATATATACTGTAGTCTTCAGAAATGAACTAGTAAGACCTGACTTGAAAGAGAATGCAAATTTCCAGCCCATGGATATGCCGAGGAGACACTAAGCCCGTGTAAAGCAGTGCAGAGGTGAACCCACTCAGGGCAGGTGGTCTCACATTGGTGAATTCTATTAGCTCAGACCCAAATCTAGGCTATGGCTGTGGGGGAAGCACTTGGTATCTTATTTAATATTCATTTATACCACTTGTGATATTGTTATTTGCTATGAAGTTTGTTGAAGCATTAACATGCCTGAGCCATCTGCCAGGTGGAGTCATGGCTTGATTCCTATAAATTATTAATCTTTGGGAAGAAAAGCTTGATTCAAAAATTAATTTGAGTGAACTTTGTTAGTTTCCTGAGTATATTATGTTAAGTGGAGCATCAAGTTATCATTTGATGTAAGAGTGAACATAAATAGCCTCTCTGGAAAGCTTTTCTCTTGTCTCTTCAGTGAAGTGCTCTTTTCTGGGACAAAAGTCTGAACACCAGGAGCTACTAGCATGGCACCTTGGAGCTGGCTTCCAGTTTGAAACCAACTTTGTCATTTACAGCAAAGTGACTTTAGGCTTAGCCAATTACTCTATGCTTTTGCTCCCTAACCTGTAAAATGGGCATGATGATAATAACACCTAACTGGAGGATTGCTACAGGGTATACATGTATTTTTATTTTTATAGATGAGAAAACCAGGGCTCAGAGAGTTAACAGAGCTGGTGAGTGGATGGGTCAGAATGCAAGTTTAGCCTGTTAATCTCCAATCTATGTCCTTTTCCACTAGGAGCACTTCCCAAATTATCATGAGAATTACCTGGAGATGCTTGTTAAAAACACAGATTCTCAGGCCTTTGGTGTGGGGACCGGGAATCTGTGATAATAAGTGTCCCCCCATATCCTATGATCCCCTAAGCTTTTGAAGCTTTATGAATGGATTTGGGCACAAAGCTGTTTTGTTCCCATCTTCTCACTCAACTTTCCCTTTAACCAGACGTTTCCTTCCCCACAACTCTCCCTGTCTCTTCCACTGTACCTTTGAGAGTGGTATGCCTGGTCACTTCATTCAAGGTTTCTTCCTGAGGAACCCAGGCTTTACCTTTGAACCCCCTTTATTCTTCCTCTATCTGATCCTCTATTTTTTATTCATTGCTTCCCCCTCTCCCCCACACTTTTCTTTTTCTTTAGGTTCCTCAAGACCATTGAGATGACTGTGGATGGCACATTTGTATGCCATATTGTAATGAAAACATGAATTTTCTCAGAGTATGTCATGATAAATAAAGTTAAATGTTACTTATATTAAATGTATACAGATTTATTACAGATAAAATAGAGACTGCTATGTAGTTGACTGAAAGTGATTATGTTATAATCTAGAGAGCCAAAGTGAGTGCAGTGAGCCCTGTTAATAGCAGGCCATGTCTATAGTTTGTAGAGAGTTATCTCATTGACACACTGTTTCATTGTCTTCTCTGAGCAATGCCTGGATTTCGAACTCTGGGTCAAAGTGTAACTTCATATTCCAGTCAATTCCCTATTAGGCCAAATGATAGTTGAAGAAACAATATTTCACTGAAAAAAACCTTGATATCTACAACTGTACAGGTCATAGTCAAATGTACTCATATTTGATGTGACAACAAATTGAATCAAGGATTTTGGCCCACATGCTACCACTTGAGGAGCCAAGCCTGAATTAGCTGCTGAAATGAACATTTGTGTGTGCTACTGTGGTCTGAATAAATGGCACTTAGCAGCTCCAAATTGATTGCGTACTCAGGAGAGGAGAAATAATTGGGTGAATGAAATTTGTAGCTGCTTATTTACACACCAATGTGGATTTTCAGTTGAGAGGAACATGATTATTTTAGGCTCAGTGGAGGCTTTTTTTGAGGATAGGAATTCTACATGTTTGTGAATAATCATATTGGTCACTTTTATGCCATGATCTTTAAACATTTCTTTCATTTATCATAATTTTCAAGGTCTATATGAGCAAACCCTGTAAACAAAGTGCTTTTTCAGGTATGTGCACTTTTTTTTTGTACTTTGAGAATGTGTTAATTCAATTCTAAGGAAGGAATCAACTCACGATGGTGTTGCTAGAATGTTTGATGAGACAATTCAAATCCCATAACTAAAGTGTATAACCTTTTGCAACTAAGTCCCTTCATCTGTCTGAGCCTGAGTTTTCTCACCTATAAAATGGAATGCTACTCATCTTACTGGGTTTTTGAGATAATGTATCTTGGTGTAAGTAAGAGTGCCATGTCAGTTGTGAAGCCCAGATTATCATTCTTTTATACTTTAGTGGAAAAGAAGAATTGGTAGAAACCTGCTGATTGACCTGAATTGGAAGACAAGGTATATGTCAGGACTTAGGAAATTTTTATATGATTGAATTGTGAGGTGACATTACAACTTGTAGAGAACAGAGGACACCTCTGGGTGGTGACTAACACCCTTCATAGCCAGTTAGAATGACAAAGCTAGAGGGGCCTCCTGGGGTTTCGATCACTCACCAAGATGATTTATAGATTAGTACGTCCCAAATGGCTTTGCAGGGAATATCAGTCCTTTGGAAACACAGTTCCATGGCCTACCAAGTTTATGAAATGATGCATGCATTACTTAGGGCTAATATTGTATATGTGTATGGTATAAGCTGTACTGTCTAATACGTTGATAGTAGCCCATAGCAATTTAACTCAAAATTAATTAATATTTAAAAAAATAATAAAATTCAGTTCCTCAGTTGCACTAGCTACATTTTAAGTGCTAGTAGCCACATGTGGCTAGTGGCTACCATATAGGAATGTACATACATAGCACATTTCTATCATTGCAAACATTCTATTGGACAGTGCAGGAAAGAGTCTGAGACCTTCTGTAGTAAAATAACTTAGTTCATTTTGTTCATTTATCAAGCCTCTTAATATTTAGCAAAGTTTCCATTCTCTAAGACACTGTTTAGAAAATATAGTACGACGTCTTTAGAGTGGTGCATCCCCCCTTGGGATATGGTATTCCAGGACCTGCTCAGCAGCTCCTGAATCCTTACAATTCTTCAAATCCTGACCCTACTGCTGCATATTATTCTGAGTTCCTATCTTTGTTGAAAGATTAATTATTTTGATATTTTAAGACACACCTCACATAGAACTTCAGAGATGGAAATCAATCTCCTTATTTAACTTTTGTTTAAACTGGAGCCCAGAAAGGTTGTATGACTTTCCCAAGGTCACTCAGTTAAAAGTACAGTTTATGCTCCTGACCTACTTCTTATTAAGGCTGATGGTTCAGTTTCCCTTCACAGTCTGAAGGTAGGGAAAAGCAATTATTAATGGACTAGCACTGTATCAATGGCGATATGGGTTTTATCTCTAGTTTGAGATTTTGACTGTCTTTGTGAGAATGATCTCTGAGTAAATTTATTTTGTATTTTTAGCCCAAGATGTTTTATAAGCTCTGACTGAATAGGGCCTATTAGTGAATAAATTACCATCACTCAATTCCTTCATGCCATTTTATGAGATTCTTTGATGATTTTTATCAACCAGCCAATAATATCTGCATGAGTCTGTGTCTGCTTTTGCACCTACTTGGCACTTCTTCGATTAGATTTCTAGCTAGACCATATCTGCTTTTCATTTTTTTGTCCAGGGAATATGAAAGAGTGAAAATTGCAACCTGCATAATGGAAGGAAAGCTGCACTCTTACTAGTTTATAGCAAGGCTAACATTTGCTGGGAAAGATTCAGTTCAGGGGTGCAAGTCAGATATGCCTTTCTGTGCCCACCACCCTGGAGAGGCAGGTAACGCAGGTGGGTGGCACCTAGGTTGGAGAAGGAAGACAGGTCATCTGTCAGGGGAATGACCCAGAGGAACTGCCCTATTAGGTCTGTGATCCAGAACGAATATACTTCTGGCACCTTTGCTAGGATGTCAGTGGGAAAGCTGCATTAGTCTTCTCTGCCAGATGGGGGCTTCTGGAAATCTCTGCGCTGCTGTACTTGTCTCTGTTGATGAAAACACTAAAGTCACAGGGGTTGTGACTGCAGATGTCTCATCCTACAGACCCTCTGGCAAGGGTCTCAGAGAGGGGAATGCGTCGTGGAGCCTGATCTTTGAAAGCTTTGAGTTTTGAAATGTGGGAAATGTCACATTCATTCTTTCTCCTGGAATAAATTTTCAGAGAATTTTGAATTTCAATAGCTGAGCCCACTTAGGCCACTTCAGAATCTCTGAAGGAAAGACCTTCCCTGGTAATTCTTGAGCACTCTGATGTTTGAGGCTCAATGCTCTTCAGAAATCATTGTTTTCCTCAGGATGTCATCAGCTGCATGAACAGTAATACAACTTAATTATTATTAAAGAGAATTATGTCAGTGTGGACGAAAAGGGGCCACATATCAACCTGTCTAGTTTAGGGAAGACCTGTGTGGCGGCCTTGCAATCTCAGAGACCTGAAGTGGCCACAAAGGATGGTCTGAAATTAAAACTTTTTAAATTAAAGTACAACTTATGGTGGGTAATCATATCCTAGGCTGGCATCTTCCCTGACAAAGGTCAATCTTTACTTTAACAGAGCCTATTGTCTTTTTGCATCTATGATAATGAAACGTGGATCCAAACTGAAACTCATCGTTTCTCTCTGAGCAGGATGCAAGGGTGATTTCTTTCCCAGGTTCTTGTCCAGGTGGATTTGAAGAATGAAGCCACAGACAAAAGGTGGTATATGAAAGGTGAACATTTATTGGAAACAAGTACAGACACCCACGTGGAGCCCTTTTCCCTAAGGTTTATGAAGGCTGCAGTTCTTTGTGTCCTGATATTCCCTTCTGATTGGTCACTATAGCAGCTTCAAAGCTCAAACCCCATGTGGCCTCCCTCCTCTTTTTTTTCTCCCCCTTCAGTAGTAGAATTCTCTATCACCTGTGAAAATCTGTTTTCCTCTTTCTCCCTTTTGTCAGCATTTTTCTATCCCCTGTGGCTCTTTTCCCTTATCTTCTGTGAATGGTTGTCTTCCTCTCCCCTCATCCTGTGGTGCCTTTTGTTCTCTGTGAATGTATGCCTTTTGGCAGCTCCATAGCCCTCATCTTTGTAGTCCTCCCTTAAGGACCCTCTTTATTTCTAAAACTCCCTAAACCTGCCTATTTTACCCCTAAAAACTCCTTTCAGTTCCCCCTCCAATTAGGAAACCCCAACTGCTGTTGGTGACAGGGGACACTGGTCTTTCTGACTACTCCCTGCTGGCAAACGGACGTTGATTGGGACAGCAGTCAGGGTCCCATTGGAGATGGGTCATCTAGGGCTCCACGGAAGAAGGATGTGGTGGCTTCCATCTGCAGTTCCATCTGGAGGACCATTTGTAGCTTTAGGGCTTCTAAATGGGAGGATACGAAATGTACCAAAAAGTTATATGGTAACATATCATTGGAATATCAAAGTAATTTTCCTCCTCCTTTCCCCACCCCCTCCTCAAAGCACTGCTCTGTGGAGACCACAAATCCCCTCATTGTTATTGAGTGAATTGTTGACTGCTAACTATCCTGCACCCACCTCAGTAAAAGAAATGTCTATCATTTTTACTTTTTATCCAATCCCAGAGCTTTCCCCCCACTTTGCTTTCTACTGCTTCCCAAATCTATCACCAGTGGATTTCATGTAACCCACTTACATCTCCTCTTTGATTGTGATGTATAAAACAAGGTGCAAAACTGCCATTCCATGTAGCATCCTCCCAATATGTTGAGATTCTGTTCCCAGCAACTGTTGACAGTTTGGCTCAAATAAACTCACAAACATTCTTTACAGATTTGAATGTTTCTTATGTTAACATCAGTATCTTTGTTTTGCCTTTACTGAATTTATATTTTTCTCAACTACATAAAGAATCTGGTATGACCTTCCTTTTTAATGACCCCCATATCACCACTTGTTCTATTTTTCTTCCGTCTGCTCACAGTGTCTCTTTCTGACTTATTATATGTAACTAGTGGCCTGGTGCACAAAATTCATGCACATTAAAAGGGAATTAATTAGAGGAAATATTTTAATATTGCTATTTGCCCTTTCTCAGTAATAGAAGTGTCAGAGATGAAAGAAAATTAGTAAAATGTATATGAAAATCTTCCTCCTGTCAGAGTTTGAGGCACGCCATGGGACTCAGAGTCAAGTCCCCACCCACCTGCGTGCACCTCGAAATCGTGGGAGACCCAGACCCAGCCGGCCCCACCCCCACTGGGTGAGATCAAGACCCAGCTGGCCCCATTCCTGTCAAGCCTCGCTGGGCGGGGGGGGGCGCAGTCTCAGGGCCCCTGTCAAGCCCTGCCAGGTGTGGGGCACAGCCCCAGGTCTCCAGTCAAGCCCTGCTGGGCAAGGGGCACAGCCTCAAGTCCCCTGGCCCAGTGCTGGGGAGGGGTACAGCTTCAAGTCCCCCAGCACACCCTCAGGTTCCCCAGCCCAGTGCTAGGGTGGGGGGCACAGTCTTAGGTCTCCCGGCCTGGCACCAGGGCTGGGGGAATGCCCTCAGGTCTCCCAGCCTGGGGCAAGGGGCACGGCCTGAGGTCCCCCATCAAGCATTTTTCTATCCCCTGTGGCTCTTTTTCTATCCCATGTCAAACCCTGCTGGGTGGGTGGTGCAGCCTCAGGTCCCCTAGTGCCGGGGCTGGGGCATGGCCTGAGGTCCCCCGGCCTGGGCAGGGGGCATGGCCTCAGGTCCCCTGTCAAGCCCCACTGGGGGGGGTTGCAGCCTCAGGTCCCCCACCCCGGCCTGGCACCACGCAGCCTCAGGTCCCTGCTGATCACTTGTTACAGGAATCCCGCCTCCACTGTAGGCGCAGCCATCTTGTAATGACATGACAGAGTGAGGGTCAATTTGCATATCACCTCTTTATTATATAGAATGAGAGTTAGAGAAAACTCTGGCTCAAGATATGACCCAAAGATACAAGTCATATGCATCTTTTATGTCATGGGGGAGCTTCACTGACAATGTTCAAGTGTAAGCAAGACCTGAATGCCCATCTGACCCCAGAGCCCTTGCTCTGTTCTCTAGAACTCTCTCTTCCTGCTCCTGGGGGTGATGTGGCTGTGTTAGTGGAGTTCCTTTTCCTGGATGGATTGGAGCATATCTGAGGTAGCTTGGATCCAGAGGTTTATCAGCAGTGGGCATAACCCTCTTCTGAGAGGAAAAACTCAGTGTAGAGGAAACAGCCCCACGACAAGAGTCAAGAGACTGCGGTCCTGCCTCTGCTCACCCATCAGCCAGCTCTTAGCCTTGGGCATGTATTTTCATATCTTTCTTCAGGGGTAAAGTGAGGTGATAGTGGTACAAATTAAACAAAATTTACTAAATCCAGTGGCCCTTTGATCTAAAAGGATCAACTGGAACATTTGGTATTACTGACCACTTCCTCCTTTAAATGTTCACCTTTTTTGGCTTTGGGGCCACTATTTTTGTGTATTGACCAACCTTACTGGGTTAAGCATTGCCCTGGGGACTCAGAGTGTGAACAAGCCAGCTTTTGTCTTTGAGGAATTCATAAGATATGAAACATAATCTCATTATTTTTCTTTTTCTCTGTAAATGCTCCTTCTTACCTCTATTCACTTCTTCAATTTTGTTTTGTTCTATAGCAGCTCTCTTCAAACTTCCTGTGTACTCTTCTGGGAAAATAGTACTCATCTTCCTTGTTTCAGCTACTATTCCAATGCTTTATTCCAAATTCTTTATCTTTAACTATGCCTCTCCATGCACATCCTGGTATTTCTGCCTGCATATCCCTCAGGATTCTCAAACTCAAAAGTTTGAAACTAAACTCATTTTACTCTTATCTACTTCTTCCCTCTGCTCTTAAAATCCATTCCTTCTCTTGAGTATCTTATCTTAAGGGCATGCCATCCATTTAGTTACTCAGATTAGAAACTTCGGATTCATCTGCCTCTTCTCTCCTCCAACATCTATTTGTTCATGTGGCCTTTAGAAGTCCCCTCTGAAGTGTTGTTGGTCTGTGCCTCCTCCTTCCCATTATTCCTGTTACTGTCTTCATTGAAGCCTGGATTAGCTCTCATTGAGAATTCATCAATTTTAAGATGCATACCACTGCCTATGTTTTAACATTTCCCACATCTGGATGCATCTTTGAGCTTCTGTTAGCCAGGCAGTAATCATGAGGTGGATACCACAGCCTGCCCATGGGCATCCAGACCTGCAGAATGGAGCCTCAGTTACTTGCACACCTCAGAGACAATAGCAGAGCATTTTAAAAAGAAATGATGCATCCATCATTAACTTTCAGGTGACTGGAGTGAAAAAATATTTGCTAAGAATACCTTAACCAAATTATTTGTTTATATTTTACTTTTTATGTATATGCAGGGGTGATATGTGATAAAAATCTGTCAGTGCAAATTTTAAAGAGCCCTTTCAAAAAGTATAAAATAAAAATTCCAAGTGATAGGGAACATTTATTGTCTTTTAATTTACAAATT